>NW_027202270.1:118762282-119014782 GCF_024711535.1 Dipodomys merriami | reverse complement strand
GGTTTTCTATGGCAAGAACCGAAAATGAGGCCGGGCTACCTGCACTCAGCTAGTACTGGAGTGCATGAAGGCTAAATCACATTCATACCTCACAGTTTGCTTTGCCCATTGACATTGTGTAACTTTGATATTCATTGCATGGATTGTCTTAGAATGCTTATCCATTTAGAAGCTTTAGCAATCATTAACCTACATGTCAAGTACTGATTTGGATGTGGTCTCAAAAGAAACAATGTTTTCCTTAATTTTGATTCAAATGGCTTATCATAGAAGTGTTAGAATAGAATAAAATAAACTGTAGCATCATTAGCAATTTGAGTTGGAAATATAAGTAGGTAATTATAAACTTGAGGCAGTGTATCTACATTGTAGAAACCAACAGTATTCTAAATATACAATGTGGAGATTCTATTTGAAGATATTTTGAAGATGAAAAAAAAAACCAGAATGGTTTTCTGATGTAGGTCAGACTCTGAAATGACATCCAAAGAAAGCATTTGAAAGGAAGATTCTGTTATGTATTCCATTTTTGATGTCTTTACTATATTAGTAACATCATTACTGAAAAATGCTACTATACATGATTAAAACAAATGATATGTAAATTAATGCCATAGTTCTTAAATGGTGCAGCACTGCCAAACACTGCAACTCAGCTGCGTTATCTATCTAAGTGAGGATTATAATAGAGGCCATTTCAGAGGCTTTTTGATGTGAGACTATATCTAAAAGTGATTTGAAGGTTGAAGGGTCCCATTCACATCTAAGTCCTAGTAGTGAGAATCAAAATATTCTTCAGGGTAGTTCATATATTAAAAATTTACTTCCTTTGGGGCTGGGAAGGTGGCTCAGTGGTAGAGTGCTTGTCTTACATGCCTGAGGCCCTGGGTTCGATTCCTCAGCACCACATAAGCAATAAAGAAAAAAGCCAGAAGGGCTTGAAGTGGTGCTGTGGCTCAAGTGGTAGAGCGCTAACCTTGAGCTGAAGAGCTGAGGGACAGCGCCCAGGCCCAGAGTTCAGGCCCCACGACCGGACCCCCCCAAAAAAAACCCAAAAAACTTCCTTTTAGTCAGTTGATAGTGGCTCACACTTGTAATCTTAGTGATTTAGGAGGCTGGTACAGGAAATAGTTTGAAGCCATCCTAAGTAGAAAAGTCTGTGAGACTTTGTATTTTTAATTAGCCAACAAAAATCCAGAAATGAAGCTAAGAGAGAGTGCCTAAACTTTTTAATTCAAACCCCAATATCAGCATGCACATACTCATACACATGTGCGTGCACACACACACACACACACACACACACACACACACACACACAATTCCTTTATTTCACTAAACTATTCTCTACATATTTCCTGTAAAGCCATGAATTAATGGTGCTATTTTACCTATCTAAAAAGCAAACAATATGATTCAATGGAGACGTTGAGACTTTCAAATTTTGCTCCTTCAATACTGAAGATAATTTCAACTTGCGAACTGATGGTTTCCACCTAATTTCTAGGCAAGCTGATGAATGTATTCTGGTATTGTTCAAGTACCATGGAGATAAGATACTTCTGATGGGTCAGTAGGTTTATCCTGGCTCTGTCTTATGATTTATGTGGCAGCAAGAAAAATGAATAGTGGAGTTACCCATTGTGCCAATGTTAGGTACAGAGAGTGTAAGGAGATATGTATAACAGTTGAGCTACAAAGCCACAGGAATCCACAAGTTTTATTTTAGGCAAGACTTTCATTTTTGTGACCACTGTTCCTTTCAGAGATCTTAGGAAAGAGAATGAAATACCTTTGTTTAAAAAATAGTGACTGTTTTGATTTTGTTATTAGGGTTTCTTTTTTTCCTCTCTTTACTGAGTTTCATGAAAATCTTTCTGATTCACATGACATGCAGGCTGGAGAGGGTGTCACATATTCTCTTGTACATAGAGTGAAAATAATTACTTCAGTATGTATGGAGTCATAAAAATAGCTTCAATCATAATGTCACTATGGGGCTATTACTTTTTCTCATAAAAAACTTGTCATATTCATTTTAAGTTAAAATGTAGCAAGGAGACAAGTGGATCCGCAATTGTTTTAAATGGTCTCAGCATAGAAGTAATGGTTTTGATGTAGGCATTCAGAGCATTATGTCCAATTGGTGAATGTATGTTTTCTTAATGTTATTAGTGGGAATAGGAGCACCTTTCTGTTGCGTGCATGGTTGTTAGTGATCAAATTTATTTATTTATTTAATTTCTAAATTTTCAAATGACTTCAGGAACCTAATGCATTGAAATGTATTAAGATGAATATGATTGAGAGTCTTTGCACTCTGGTTATTGGTTTTAAAATATAGGCTGTTAACTTTTAAAATGATAGGTGCTATTTTGGGTTATCAAGTTTGAAAGACACTTGGAAATAGCATAAAAAGACTCCTAGGTTGAAAGAGCTATTGCAAGCCATGAGGGAAAATGTGCTAGAGGTGACACTGATGTATTCACACCGATTGAATCCATGGGGCCTTGGAAGCTGTAATGGAATTTATTACAAAATACCAACCATCAAGCCTTCTCTTAAGGGAGAAAAGACATTGCTTTGTTAGTCTTTTAGACAGAAAATTCACTGTTTCAGGAATGATTTGAGTAGAGGATAGATATGCACAGTGCTCCCACATTGTGTAAGATTTCCCCTGTGAATCATTAGAAGGAGGAAGACAGTCTTAGTTCTCTACCAAATAGGACTTTGTCCTCTCTGATACTAGTAAGTAAATCATTATAACAAAATACAAATATCAGGAAATCTGGACATGCTACTATCATAGCAGTAGTGCCTTCATGAAATCATCTGAGGATGCACACACTGGAGATGAGAGGACAAAGATTATATTTGCGTAGAGACTCATTTTCATTACAGTACTAGCTGAGTTCATTCTGGTTAAGGGCCTTAGAGAATGCACATGAGCTAGCAAACGATGTCTAGATGTAGCAGGGAGAAAAACAGCCCAAGTGTTGTCATCTGAAGTACCCTGGTGAGCAGGTGTGTGTGGGCCAGGGAAAATGGTATTCACTGGATGATTGTTGAGTCTGACCGTAGAGATTTACAAGGGAAGATTTCATTGAATTAACAAAAATACAAATATACCAAGGTATTATTTGAGACAAGTCAAGGATTTTCTGGGAATAAGAATGCTTCATCAACGAATAGAAAAACCTCATCTTGATTTTGGAACTCAATAAAGAACACTGGGAAAAATTTTTAAGTAAGAGGAAATCTTTATCACTACCATGGTTGAGGTGTTGGTGGTGGTGGGGACATAGAGGCATGTAAAATGAACAATTCTGCTTCTCTTTTGGTAAAAGCATTTGGGAAAATGCAATACGTAGCATTGCTCACTGTTTGATCCAAAGATGCATGGTAGAGTATATAAGGTTTATAGTCCTGGCCTTTTTGCAAGGAAAGAAAATGTCATCTGTTAACTGAAAAATTGTCTCAATATTGGGTACTATCAAATGGCTGGCATGAAAAATGAACATATCTCAACTATGTAGCAACATCTGAATTAAAATAAAACACATATAAATATTTTCCATGTGGTTGTTTGTGAATTAATCATTATGAAAAAGTAGCTCATTTATGTCAGATGAAGAATAATGCAGCTCAGAACTTCCAGACAGAATTGATATTTGTATTGTGGGTAAAAGGCAATGACTTCCTCATGGAAACTATTTCTGGAAGTTGGAAGACGGACACATGGATAAGATTTTGTTTAAATGAAGAATGTGCTAATGCTTTTTGTGCACTTTTTTCTCTCCTTGGACCCTGCCTTTATCTTTGTACCTTTTCTCTTGTATGTAAGTTTGTCTGTTTGGAGGAGGGTAAGAGGAGCACAGCAATGGTGATGGTGAACAAATGCAGCAGTGATACTCACTAGATAAGATGCGGAACATGGACTATACAACTTGTTCAGGGAGGGAGGTTGGGAAGGAAAAACGGAAAAATGCGGGAAGGGATGACTGTTCAAAAAGAAATGTACTCATTACCTGGCTTATGTAACTAGCTCCTTTATATGTAACCCTGACAATAACAATAAAATTTATTTAAAAATAAATACAAAAAATAGAATAAACATTAAAATTATGAAGTCATTGTAAGACCATAGATAAGGCGGTAGTACAAAGGCGACAGTCATTGCTGGACAATTCATTCACTGTTTGGGTTTTTTTGAGAAAGTTAAAAATTCTTCTGCTCTACAAGGCAGACTGTCATTTAAAATATGCTTTTATGCAAGTAGTCTGAATTAGCTCTAGACCAAATGGCATAAGATACAGTGTTGAGCTTCAAAGCCAGTTTGCCTTGTGGTTACTTTCTGTCTCTCTTCCTCTCCCCTCCCCTCACGCTCTCTCATTTCCTCTTCTGTTTTACCTTATATTGATGTCTTCAGAGGACAATATTCAGATCCTACCCTCCACTTCCTTAATTAATGAGGATATCTCACTTGGACCTCCACCTTGGCTTATATACTATTATTTTGTCTGTCTTCTTTGTCCTACCTAAATTTGAAATGAGGGGAGGGGAAGAGAGCTGGGTATGGAGTCCAGAGAATTAAGCAACTGCCTATACACTCTACCAGTATCCCAGCTGCTTAACTCTTTGTGATCCAGCCTCACTTTTCATGAAGTGGGGATGCCACTTCTGACTCCAGAAATTAAGAGACATGGTGGCCATCCATAGTCCTGGGTTCTTAATCCATGGATCCAACAAACTATAGATCAAAAATATTAGAAAAGGGAATGTGCACGTGTACTGTATATACAATGTAATGTAACAACAACTATTTTATTTACAGGGCATTCATATTATATTATATATTACAAAGCATCTGTGTTGTAGTTGGCATTGTGTGTAATCTGCAGCTGATTTATGCATGTGGGGAAGATGGGCATGCATATGTGCACCACTTTATAAAAGGGACTTGAGCATCATGGATTCTGTAATTGGAATGTTTTCGCATCAATTCCACACAGATAATGAACAGCAGTTGTAGAAGACCATGTCTGTCATGATGGCTGGGCTATATTAACCACCCCCTCTCTGCTTTGCATTTGTCCCATCTCCCCTTTGCCTTCATCCCCTCTTCTGTTTAATGATTTGAAGTTCAATCTATACATTTTTTAAAATTTAAAAACAATACCTTAGAATTGATCAGTAACTTCTTTTCATAATAAACTCTCATGATTCAATATCAATTTTCCTTATACCTGTCATGTTTTACTGAAATTAAAGCTACACAGTGGACATTGTAGGGGATGAGATAAACTGGTGTGGGCTCTGTGGGGTACAGGAGAGCACTCTAGCTGCTGTAGGTGATTCTCCTTTTGCCTTTGACCACTGTTTTTGGGTTTCTCCAAGGAAGAACACAGACAATGTGTCTGCCTCGAAGCTCTGTCAGTCTCCCACATCCTTGGCAGCTGAGCAGTGACTGTCAAGGCTACCACTGTCAAAGCAGGTTTTCTTTTTCTGGCCTGACCTGGAACGAAGGGGAAATGTGAACTCCGCTACTTCTCCTGGCTCACCAGGAACTGGCACCAGGAACATGGAGGCAGGCAGCGTCGAGTTGAACTCTTTTATGCTAGCACAGTGGGACCAGGGCAGGGCAAGGACAGAAGGAAAAGGAGAGGTCTTTTTTTTTTTTTAATTTTCAATTTTATTTATTTTTTTTGCAGCACTACCTACCCACACTGGATGCCTTCACTTCTGAAGACAGAGATAGACATTAGGGCCAGGCACCATTAAGAGTCAGGACATTGTACATGTTCCTTAGTTTTCTAATCACAGTCTGCAGACAGTCATCTTAGAGGAGTATGTTTTGAGAATTTCAGATGACGTTTACTTTTTCCGTGAGCCATTCCTAACCACAGGTTGTTTTGGTTTTATTAGAGATACTTAAAAAATGCATTTATTTTGCTAAACAGTGATGAGACAGTGGTAGAAGATCAATCTTTGAATACTGTTATTAAGGCTTTTATTTGCTTTTTTTTCCCCATGTGCTTTTGGAGAGATTCACAGTATATATAATTCCCAGAGTTGTCATGACCAAGCTGTTTCTTTTTAAATGTTTTGGCCAGATTGAATTTTCGGATCATGTTAATTAAATGTGAAGGTAAGTCTGAGTGGTATTTATAAGACATCGCTATGCCCATTTTGTTTACTATGGTACTCTCTAAACAGTTCGTCTCCAAATGGGCATATCGTCTTTCAACCCCAGAGAAAATTGAGAACTAGAAATGACAAGCTTTCTTGCCAAATAAGACTGTGTATTTCTATCATCCTCTCTAGGTTCCGGTATTGACAGCCATCATTGAGGATTGTAGACATGTCATTTTGACACATAAATTATACCTTAGCTCCTTCAAAGATGTTCTCTTGTTTCTTTGCCAAGTTCACATTGAATATTAATGGTGAAAGACTTTGGATTTTGTAGAATGCAAGTTTCAACTCCAGATTAGAATCTATATTATGATATGGAAAACAACTAAAAATATACATATGGAAATTGAACATGTCATCCTTCAACTGCCTTTGCATTTTGGGTATTAGAATTCATAATCATGCTTTCTTACCTCAATCTGCACACAATATTGGATACAGCTAAATGACTTCACGTTTTGGAATTCAATTATTGTTTAAAAACATTATATTGGTATGCTTTAACTTGGATAGCAAATATAGAAGAGAGTGCAGTGTACAGTTTTCAAGAATTCTTTATATTTAGATATGCCCTTAAATTCTCATTTCTTTGAAAACAGAGCTATTAACTAAATACAATATTCCATTAAACTTTTCACTGCAGTATGAGTTAAGAGATTGGTCTTTAAAACATTTGTTGTTCTTAATTGTAAGAGCTGTCTCTCAGGAATGTGTCTGATTCTGGCTTTCAGTGGTATTGTGTGATAACAGTTCTGGTATAAGGAGGATTTGGAATAGCTTTCCTTCATCTATTTTGCTCAAGGTTGTAATGGTTTAAATGGGTATACATCATCTCAGAAGTCATCTGCTAATGTGTTTCAATAGAAAATTTTTTTAAGGGTACCAAGAAGTAAACCTGGAGTTTGTTGCTTTTATATTCTGGAATTTCTCTCAAAATGGAAATTACTGCATTGTCATTTATTTATTTCAGTAACTTTAATCTAATGGTGGGGGGGGGCGACAGAATGACTAGGTGGCAGAAGTATACATATTCTACATTTCTTGCATCTGTGCCCACTGCAAGTATAAAGAATATAACCCAGTAGATAAAATGATTGATGTAGGAATACGAAATAGTTTATTCTCTGTACTTGTTCCTTCTATTGACACATCCAAAGGCTATTCTGACAATTCTGGCTATATTGATATATCCATAAATAGTAGAATCAAGTGTAATCATTATCCATCTGATATTGCATATTCCCCTCACCATGGTGAAGGATGAAGAATTCAAGTCAGAGCACTGTACTGGGCCATGTTGAGAAAAAGCCTCAGAAGCATTCTCATTGTCTTATTTCTTGTCTATTTGTTGTCTGAACAACAACAAAAACTCTGCATTTTCTTTACTTATCATGACTCTGACAAAGGTTTAATGGCTATGCCATTGCTTCCCATGGCAGTGACATAAACCATGTGTCAAGTAAAACAGTAATTGTGTGTGTGTGTGTGGGGGGGGGTGTTTGTATAGGGTAGGAGACTGTTTCGTGGTGCTAATGGTGGAGCCATGTTGGTTTAATCAGCTTTTCCAAATAATCTCCTTCCGAAGTTACCTAGGCATCCCCCAAAATATTTTAGAGTAATGCCTCGAGAATGGTCTTTATATTGTGTAATGTAGAAATAGTAGTAGATGGATCATAAAATAATCGAGAATGCCAGAACTAAACATCCGTGACTCGACTTTTGTGCCTGCTATTCAAGGCTATAAACAAGATGGAAAATCCCTCCTCCCTGTGTTGTCTTCCTTCTGTATTTCTACTGGTATTCTAAGACTAAGATTTCCTCCTCTCTACTTATCTAAACCCTGCTTGTCTTCCACGCCAGTCTCAAGTGGCTTATCTTCACCTTCGTGGACAGCTTTCACTCAAGATAGTTCCTCTGAATGTGTAGTCATGACCAATTCTACCACTTTGGGCTGCTCTACAGGCACTGTCATTCACGCTTCTATGCTGTCCCTTTCTGCTTGTTATTTTAAGTCATTTTCCTGGACTTCTCAAACAGGTATGTGTTAGCTTCTCAGCCAACACATAGAGGACAGAGCAACATATGTAAGAATTTTTTGTATCATTCATATAATCAAATCTCATGTTCATGGCAGTGACTGTTTTATAGGTCAAGTACATGTAGATAGTAGATTTTGATACTCTTAGAGTTCATGTGTCTTGTTCATTATTAGACACAAAGTAAAGATTTGCCTAAGTACTGTAAGTGTAGCTGGCTATCCTTAGGGTCCCTTAGGAATATACACTTTTGCTTCTCTTTCTTCCCACATATTAGCTTAAGTACTCTTGGTAGATTACTAAGACACTTAGAGAGCTTGAACATCCTGCCAAGATCTAATAGCCAGTCCAAGTTGAACCTGGGCTTAATCACAGGTGTTAGTAACCATCAAGAGACAGCTTTATCACACCTTGTGTTCTACGATACTGAATTTCTCCTACCTACATTCCCATGGTTAAGTTTTAGCATTTCAGTTCTGGGCCATTCTTAGCACAGAGTAGCTGTGGTTTTTGTGTGAATATCTTTCTTTGACTGAGTCATCATTTTGGATGATTAAAATTCACAGCAATCTAGAATTTCCAACTAAAGTCTACGAGAGGGACGTTCTTTTCAATCATAAGGGGAATGGTAGGTAGTGAATTATTTAAATGACTAGTATATCTATCACAGAGGAAATATTCTAAGGAGAGAAAGAAAAGGAGACACTCCTTACTCTACTCCATCACACATATGCGCACACATACATGAAGACATGCATGCAAAAAGACACCTACAAAAAGAAGTAGCCAAGCCAGGCGCTGTGGCTCACGCCTGTAATCCTAGCTACTCAGGAGGCTGAGATATGATGATCTCAGTTCAGAGCCAGCCCAGGCAGGAAAGTCTGTGAGACTCTTACCTCCAATAAACTACTCAAAACGGGAAGTGGCGCTGTGGCTCAAAGCAGTTGAGTGCTCCCCATGAGCTGAAGAGTGCAGGGACAGAGCCCAGGCCGAGTTCCAAGCCCCATGACCGACCAAAAAAAAAAAAAAAAAGAAGTAGCCAGGCACCCATAGTTCATGCCTGTAATCCTAGCTACTCAGGGGACTGAGATCTGAGGATCGTGGTTTGCAGCCAGCCTGGGCAGGAAAGTTTATGAGAATCTTGTCTCAAATTAACCATCAGAAAACCAGAAGTGGAACAATGGTAGAGCAATAGCCTTGAATGGAAAAGCTCAGGGACTGTGCCTACGCCCTGAGTTCAAGCCCCATGGTTGACAATAAATAAATAAGTAAAAATACAAAAGTAATTGATATTTATTTTCCCTGAAATGTAATTAGATGTTTTTCCTTATTTACTTTTAGTGGTAATTCTCACTGATAAAAAGAAGGAGCAGTTTACATCTGGTGAGGTAATTTTTGTTTTGCTTGTGGATTTCTCTGTGACACATAGTGATTGGACAGTTATTTTGTGCTGAACGAGTTGGCACTTGAGCTAAGTGTCGAAAAATGTCTCTGCTCCTTCAGTTGGGTGTGGCAACTCCTTCAGCTGTTCAAGAAACAGGATGTAAGGGAGATAGTTCAGCAGTGACAGCATTGGAGGAGCTCTGGCATCAAGTGTCAGAAGTTCTATTTTTTGTTATGCTTCTGGATTACTAATTTAGAATGAGGATTTTTTTCCCCTTTGTCCTCAGTGCCCTCATATTGGGGGTTAAGGAAATAATCTAGGACAATATTTTCTCAATCGTTACTTGAGTTTACATTATCTCCTTTGGATAGTCACAGGTTAATACCATCTTTACAGCGAAGACCTCTCAACCTGATCTCTTCCTAAAGGCACGGTGTTTTGATTTGAGCCATCTGAAAAATTTTCAGGCTTACTGTTTCTTCCTCATTTTATTTATTTGTTTAGTTATTAGTCTGGATTATAGTGGTTGATCTCAAACAATTATGCATGGAGACTGTAAACTCAGTGGTACTTGGCTCCTGAGAGACTTGGGCTCCAGGGGAAGGTCCTAGTAAGGTTTGTATTTTCTGAATGTATCCTGGAACTAGGAAAGCACACTATTAGACGAGGACTTCTGCACATAATACACTAGCTTAGAATGAGTTTGTTCAATATTTGCTTATTAATGCTTGATTGTTCTGTTATGAAGGTGAGATATTTAATAAATATAAGCACAAGATGCTCGATTACATTTGGATTCCTAGTAAACAATGAATATGCTCTACAGGTATATGTTTCATGCAATAATTGTATCTTATTTAATTTATATATGAAAGAGAGCCAAGAAAAAATCTTCATTCTTACACAGCAGAGTTCACAAAGGATTATGAGACAGAGAGGTTGTAGAGTCTTTTGTCCTGCTCATTTGCATGTGTCCTGAGTCCTCTTGTGAGAATCATTATATTAGACATTTGGAGATGCTGCTTTTATCCCTCCTCATGTTCTTCCTTTCCTGCTGCATTGTGCCAACACAGCATTCACATCTATTCTTTAAATAAATTGAAGATTCTTTTTTTGTGAGTGCAAAAGAATCTTAGCCAAATGGCTTCTATTAAGCCATCAGTTCATATGGAAATTTGTTCCTACTTTTCTCTTGTATATACAACCACCTTCTCCTAAACTGCTGAATTTTATTTTGTTCTAAAGCTTATAGAAAGTCTAAGACCTTCCGATTGGCCACTTTGGTGCATTCTCAGTTATTATTCCACATGGACTATTTCCCACAGTAGTTGACCTTACCATTTTGGTGTCCTTAAACAAAGCAAGGCAATCTAGGATACAAAGACATTGGCCATTGTTCAAGAGGAAAACAGGTCAGCACCAGCAGCTCCTGAGATTCATTTCCACTTAAATTCATCTGTAGATACCACCCACACTTATTATCAAACTTACCCAGTTGAAAAGGTTGTGGCCATTAGTTAAGTATATTTTTTTTCCTTTGGCATTTGGTTAAAAAGTCATCAAATATGATGTGATGTGATATGTGTGTGTGTGTGTGTGTGTGTGTGTGTGTGTGTGTGTGTTTGTGCATGCGTGCGCACATAATTGAAATAATTGTCCTGTGAACATGGCAAGAGCCAAACCCTGTATATCAGTGAGTGTGATGGCTGAGAAAATACTAAACCTGTATATAAGTGAGTGTGATGGCCGAGAAAATAGTTCAGCTACTCACACCCAACCTTATCTTAGTCTGAGGTTGTTTACTCTCAGTCTTTGTCCAAACCTAGCTTTTATCATCTCATTCAGCTCAGGAATCTTGGAACTAGTTCAGTGTACACATCAATTGTGTGTCTAAAGGAGGACAATGTTTCTTTGCAGAAAAATACGAGTGGGTTTCTCTGCTACCTGTGCGTACTCTGAGGAGAAGTATGGGTGGATAGAATAGGGACTCAGTGACCTAGAACACCATAACCTGTTTTCTTGGGCTGATAAATTTGATTAGTTCTTATTGAAATATTTCTCAGGCTAGGCACTGGGTGGCTCATGCTTGTAAGCTGAACCACTCAGGAGACTGAGATGTGGGTAACTTGGTTTCACAACATTCTGGACAGAAAAGTCCATGAGATTCTTAGCTCCAGCTCACCCGCAAAACGTTAGAAATGGAAATATGCCTGAAGCGGTAGATTGTTAACCTTGAGCAGCTAAGCCAAGAGAGAGCATGGGGCCCAGTAATGGATGAATATTAAAAGGGGTGATACTGACCAAGATGTATTATATTCATAAACTGCTTTGTTGGATGGCAACTCCTTTGGACAACTACTTGAAGATAATAAAATAAATACTTTAAAAAAGAAAAAGAAAAACCAAAATAAGCAAAATACTTCTTCCAGCTCAAAAGTAAAAATTAAAGGCTTTGAAGTTCAGAAAATCTCCACAAATTTGTTTTCTTCTCAGAAAGTAAGTGCAAGTTAAGTTGGGACCTGCACATCTGCTTCCTTCGTGGTGAGCTCATGCCAAGAGCAACTAAATGGAGTAATGAGAAATGGACAGTTTGGACCCCTGAGACCCCAAGCTAAGATGTTTTACAGTAAGCATTAAAAATCCTGCCTTAGATGGCTCATCTTCCCATTGGAGCAAATGAACTAATGAAGAAAGAACATTCAATTGCCATTTAAAGCCTCAGCAGAGAAGCTACAGCCTGAAAGTGTTTACTTGAGGATAACCTCAAAGTCCTGGCTCTGCTGAGTCTCTGCTACCTTCGCGTCAGAGTGCCATATCTACAGAGCCTCTACTTCTGAGTGTCAGAGGACTTCTCTGAAGAAGTGATTATTCTACTTAAAAGGCTGGGCTAGGAAGCCGACTGAAGAAAATTGTATATGTCCAGGGCCTGGGAAGAATTTAGTGAACCTTAGTGTTTTCTTGTCTTTACAACTATTTTTGGGAGTTGCTCATGGCACCATCTCGTTAAGAGATGATTCATAGCCTTATGTATTCACTGTGCTTCTTCTGATCAATGATCTATCATTGAACTCACCGTGATCAAGCATGAGGTAAAACAAACTTCACTTATTCATAATTTGTACTATATTTGAAATTTTGGCCAACAGTGGCAGCCTTGGTCACATGACCTCAACTGCAGATTAGTTAAATTTCCTCCACATTCAGTGCTGTTTAAATTATATTCGCTTTCTTATTTTCCCCTTAGGATAAAAGCTATGTATTTTGATCACTATAGTTATCTCCTGATGCCTCTCAGAGTATTGGGCTATTTTCCTCTGTTTGGGCAAAGAAGCAGAAGAGACATTCCAACTTGTTGAAAAGTCTTTGTTGTCCTCAATCTGTAAGCAGAGTGACTTCCAACTATAAAATGTGAAAGTTTTACCATTGTTCTGTGTCAAATGTTTGCACACTTGGAAATTTACATTTTATTACAAGCTTCTAGCACCTTCTCTCCATCCTTTGAAAACTAATCAAGATGTTGTTTGCATCTGTTATTCTTTTAAGGAAAGCCAAAGACAGTGTTTATCAGTTTCTGCAAATCTAATTAGAAATGCCACCGTAGTCCAAATAGAGCCTACGTTTTTATGGGGGAGGAGGTAGGTTAACAAGCTCTTCACCCATTTTGTTTTTGTTTTCAGAATCCTTTCAGATTTACATTTCTTTACAGTAATAATAATTGCTTCTTTAATGGTGGAAATTTTTCAGTGCATTGGAGAAAACACCTTAAACATATTCCAGGTGTGGTTGCAAGTGTACTAACATACAGTAAGAATCCAGCAGAAATCCCGTCTGAAAGATGTCAATCTTTTGACATGAAATTCACCCAGCCAGCATACACATGTGTAATGTTTCTTTTTAGAAAAAAAGTAGAAAGTCAGCTCTACCAGGGTGTATTCCTGATCTTAAATATAGTTCAGGACATCTGTCAGTGAACTGTCAAGCTCTTGTTAAAAATAAAATGGAAATTCAAATCTCAAAATAAACCAAGAGCAATCTGTAACTCATTGCCACATGTTTTTTTTTTTTTTTTCCTTTTCAGGCCTGTGGAATCTCATTGTGAGTGACCCCATTTAGGTAATTGTTCAAACGCTATCAAATCTTTTATTTCGGAGGCTACATTTGCTGCTGCAGGAGAATGCTACAAAACCGAATTGATTATTTTTTTGGTACGAATACATTTATATATTTTGTCAATATCTGTAGAAGTGGAGGAGAGGCAGTGAACCCATTCATTTTAAATGACGTATGCATTTATTTCCTCCTGCAATGCTGTTACAAAACTCCGGTTGACATTGGAGCTGAACATGTTTATGAAGAGAAGTATTCAGGTCACAAGCTCTTTCCTGCTGTTTCTGATAGGAGATGCACGATTTTCATTAATTCCCTATAGCCACACTCCCCTTCTGTGTTTTGCTTTCTAGGCAGTGTATACTTTTTGTCAGTTTATTAGCCTCTAAGGACCAGGTCTTAGGTTCAAAATGTGTTTCCTTCCTTTACACTTTGTCAGACTTGCAAGAAAAAATCAAGGACAGACAGACCTCGACCTTAATTCTGCAAATGTCCATCCTCCTCCTCATAGTGTTTGTGGAGCTCTGGGTTGGGGAGGGAAGGGTTAGACAGTTCTGTGTTGCATTCAGCGTCACCTTGTTTATGTTGTCGTTGGTTGTCATTTACTTTTTTGCAGACAAGCAAACTCACTTTGTTTCTGAAAGTATACTGGCCCCTGTTTGCCTTTCCCCCAGTGCTACATGAAACCATTCAGAAATCTGCTAAATATTTCACTGCAGTAGCTTTCCTGGCTTATGCCAGAACAGAACCCACAAGCATGCTATATTAACTAGGCAATGTGAGAGCATATTGCAAACATTATTATCAGAAAGGAATGTCTTTATAAGTCTATAACCATTCTGAACAATAATGGCAGCAGTAACAGTAATAACCAATGGCTGGATGATAAACTGAGAATGGATGCCTAACTGGCTGTCTCTAAGAAGTCAGTTTATAATACAGTGGCAGAGTGAAGAGAATGAAATTAGTCAGTGAGCCTCTAACCTGACACAGGCAAATAAACAGTCCCCCAACAATGGGAATTAATATAGCCTATCTGGGAATATAATAAACCCATTCGAAGGATCATTGTGCTTATTTCATGTGGTTATTTTATGCAGCTAAATCTAGGTGCAGTTTTCTACAAAGAGTATTGTTTGAAAGCATACAAATACTAACATTTGGACAGCTTTCCCGTTTCTCACAGAGTAGCATCCCAAAGCCTGAAACAGCATGACAAATCCTGGGAAATGTCTGAGCAACAGAAACACCTCCTTCCCTCTCAGTTGAAACCTCTTATCTTCTGGCCCTCCTCCTCATTATTCCCCAGTACCTTGATAAAAAGCAAACAGCATTGGGAGGATGCTAAACTCGTGATTTGATTGACTTTTCTATTTAAGTAGTTGTACAAAGGGATTTTTAACTCACCATGTCAGATTGTGAGTACTATGCTCTTGATCGGTGTTACTCCTCCGTGTTGAATTCCTGTTTTGAGAAGACTGGCGACTGCAGTGACTCTCCATTCTTCTTCCACACTCCCCTGTGTATAAGCTCCTCCTCCCCATAGGCCTTGTTGGATCTTATTGTCCCTCTTCTTTCCAGAAGCTTCTTTGCAGGCAGTGGCATCTGTCTGTTCAGTGGTATGGATGGAGTAGGACATTGGAGGTCACATGATACCCATGTAATCCATGGGATCAGAGATTTCCCTTTTCTTCTTATATTTAGCTTTCTTTTGAAATATGTATCTTACCTTTGCTTAAAATCAATAAATAACTCCTCAGAGGAGCTATGAAAAGGTCATAGAAGGTGTGAATTTGAACAAAATACATTATATACCAGTGTGAAAATACGGCAGTGAAACTCCTTTGTATGATTTCTACACACTAATAAGATAGAGAAGGGCTTTCATCAGTGAGCTTGTTTATATAGAGTTCATTGTGATGAGCAACAGTCACCAATGCCACTGGTATCAAGATTCAGAAATTGAGCCTATACCTGTTCATTTAAGCTCAAGTTATTTGGGAGGCAGGGGAGATTTGGGAAGTATCAGAACATTTATAAATGAATTCTGATGTTCTTTCCATATTAGAATCCAATTTTCCAGCTACTTGGATGATTTTTTTTTTCAAATTTGATTTAATTTTTATTTTTTAATTATATTTTATTATCTTTAAGTAGTTGTACAAAGGAGTTGCCATTCAACAACAAAGCACTTTATGAATACATCAGACTCTGCAATTTGGCACCCCAATCTTCATAGCCTGTAAAATAGAATTAAAATGACAACAACAAAAATATCCATAGTCCAGAAGTTGTTTTGAAGACAGCATTTGTAACAATATTTCCTAGTTTCTAGTTCATTCATTTTAACCATTTAAATCTTTTGTCCCTATATTTATGGCAAGGACATTTCTACTAATTATGAATAGAGTTTAAAGGGTAAAAAAAGTGTTAGTCTTAAAATAATTGTGAATTCTTCTATGTGAATAAGTCCACAATTCCAGAGCTTGGGAGGAGGGTAGAACTCCCCCATGGAGGGCAATGGGATTTCCTCCATAAACGGTTATGCAAAGAGAATTCCTGAGCCATTAAAAAAAATTGTCCTTGAACATGTACCAGCCTGGTTGAGTTGTCTCAATTTTGTCACTCAGATTTGCATCTTGTCTTTCTTTCTGTTTTTAGTTGTTTGGATTTCTCCCAGAGTATTTGTGACTGAAATTCTTTTTGGACTCTAAGCTGTCTTTTTTACATAAGCTTTGGACTGGAGTCAATAGCAAGTCAAGATGCCAGGCACATTCAGCCCAATAGCAGGTGGGTGTCTGCTGGACAGTGTGCCTCATTTGTGTAACAGTAGCAAATTTAGGCCAGAATTAATGAGCCAGAGAAGGCGTTATTGATGTCGCAGGATTTTTGCAGAGTTTTCAGAAACAATTTCGATTTTTGTCTTCTACTGGGATTATGATTACAGAAGGAAAACAGGTTCATATATTTGTGTTTGTTTAAATAAGGATAGTGTGTCTTTGGGCCAGTGTATCAATAGAAAATGTTTTTTCACATCTACCTAGAAACCTCAGTTGAGTTTAACGTAAGGTCACAGTTTGTTTCTGTCTGTTTAATGTTCAAAGAGAAGAATGCACCCAGAAGCTGTACAAATTACTAAAGTTTGTGTTTTTATTCACTTACCTATTGGAGGAGCCAAGTTCAGAGGATAAGTTGTCAGCATAAAACAAGTCTCAGTGTAGAAAGTAAAGGAAATGGGGTTTTTATGTAGACAGTGCTGTCTTTGATTCTTGCATCTGCTGTTTAGAGTCTGTGCGAAGCCCATATTCTGTAGGATCCTTTAAAGGTGAAAGTGCAAATGAAGTGACTGGTGGACATGAGGAGCATTCACTAACAGTAGTGCTCTTCTAGTTCATCCAAAGAGATAGAAGACTTTAGCGATGATGTCAGTGCCTTCCATGTTTATATTTTTACTGCCCTTTTTGTTTTTGTTGTTTTTGTTATCTCTGTCTCACCACTGGCTTTCTCGTGTTTTGACTTTCAAGTGAAAATAAAATTCTGGAAACCATGCCTTTTAATTACTGACCGCCGTTATCCCTTTTATTTACATGAACTCTCACACTGGGCTGGTAAAGCATCCTGTCTAGGGTTTGAGCAGAACATTAATAAAATGGGAATTAGAGTTCTGCAAACTGTTTTCTTACTTGTCTGGAGGCAGACAAGTAAGGCAGAAGCAGGTTGAGTATTTTAGACTCTTAAGTAGAATGAGTGAGGCTTTGAATGAGAAGCCGTGGCTGCACCTAACTTATTCTAGGATGCCACTGTCCCCAGAGAATACATGCCTCCCCACTTGATAATGAAGGACATGCAAAGAATATCTAGACAATGCTATGGAGTTCTAGTTCAAACAATGTGGAAAACTCTACCGCCGCTCAGTTTCTTGGCAGAATATGGTGGTTTTTCCTTTTCTGTAGGTTCACAACCTCTGCCTTCAAGGGCATTGATAATCATGGTTATAATGAGTGATATCATTGGTGACTGATTTCAGGATAAAGACCCCTATTTTCTTCTGAGGAAAGGTTAAATTCTTCATGAAATTATGACATTACTTTCATGCAAAGTTTGTTTTACAGTGACAATTACTTTTCAATATACAGGATCAGGTGTTAAGTGACAGAATTATTTACTTTGATTTAGGATCCGATGTCTGTATGTGGCTTATGTTCTAGTTGGCGTTCTCCTATTTGGGACCATTTTGCAGTATTGCTTCTTCGCATTGTTCCACCTTCCATTTAAAATGTATTGTAAGTCTAATAAGATCCTGGATTTTGAAAGGATGCTGTCTTGGCTCTGTTTAGCAGCTGTAGAAGCAATACGAGTGTGGGCTGGGTTTAACACACAGTGAGTGACAGGCATGAAACAGTACTAACTGGAGACCCTTCCTTCATAATAAGAACAGTGCTACAGCTCGTGTGATATACAGGGTAAACATGTGCATGGGTCCCGTTCTTACATCCTACATGCCAGTAGAGAGTTTAAAGGCAATTAGATTTAGATAGAATTCTGTTCAATAGAATTTAAATAAGAATTGAAGAATGTGTGTGTGTGTGTGTGTGTGTGTGTGTGTGTGTGTGTGTGTGTGTGTGTGTGTGTAAATAAGGAGCGGTTGTAGGTTATTTTGATATAAGACTCTGATAGTTACTGAAAGTTTGAACTGGGGACCTAAGTAAAAGCTAGAAGGTAGCAGTTTAATAACTCCTAGAGATCTTTGTTGATGCCATTCATTGACTTTACACTCAGTAGTGTAGAGCACACTGAGAAAGAGTCTAGAATCAGGCTAATATTTATTTGTGTAGACCTTGGATAAATGGTTTATCCACTCTGGAGTCTGCTTTTGCCTCGTGGAATGGGAATGCCTGGAGAACCAATCTTCTAGTGTTACTGTGTGGGTTAAATGAGGATGCCTCAGTGGGGTGTCTGGCACACTGCTAGGCACCCAGACAATTGTGACTGTCGTTAGATAATTATCATTGTGACATATCTCTATAAAGGAAATAATTATCAGTCTGGTCTTATGTTATACTTGTAAGGACCCCATGAGATATTCATGTGACAAGTCGCTCTGCAAAGTAAATTCTGTTTTTACTTTTTACGATTAATTCAGTAAGAAAGCACCTCCGTTTGAACTTTTCCATAGTGTCCATGAAAAAGCTACCACGTAAAGGGACCTGTGAATGATACATATCTTTGAATTTTTTTTGCTATATATTCCAAAAATTTTCCGCCCCATCATTTCATTGCACAGCTCTGGAGATGAAAGCTAAGCTCTCTGCCCACGTACTCTTCTCCCTCCTCTGTTCTAAAATAGAAGCCTTCTGAAAGAAAAGAACTTAAGGAAAATTCCAGTGAAACAGTCCTTGTGATGGGTTACAGCTCTAGAAACTGTGTGCAGAAAACAATAAATCATTGGAAGATAATCTTTGTGGATGCTCACCATTATTGTCAAGGATCAACTGGAAAGGTTACACTGTCTCCTGCAGTACTTGTAATAAATACAGAATGGACAGGCATTTACCTATAGCATCCACCTGTGTTTTTGCATGCCATTGTATAACACAGACACAGGAGTAATGAAAAAGAATTTATAATGCTCACTCATTCTATTAAATCAGAAATTAAAGAAATAGTCTCCAGCCCTTCTGCGGGTAAACTAGAGCAACCGAGATTTCTCCTACTAGTTGGCATCAAGGAGTTAATCTCTTCAGCAATGGGTGGCCACTCTGTCCCCTGAGCAGAATTCAAATGTGGATTAATGCAATGAATTTTAGGAGCAAACACTCCTATTTTTGGTGACGATTGCTCGAAGCACTCCCAGAATCAGACTGTCAGTGTCTTGGGAAGATACTCAGAGAACATCCCAGGACTTCCACTGGAGGAAGACAGAATCCCAGACAGCTCCGGCTCCATTCAAGAATATTCTTTCAAGACACTGAGCAAGGAGGGGGAATAGCATTCATTTTACGTAACGACTCAGTGTTACACATTAACTGTCATGTTCTAGGGACTGAGAAGCAAGAATCTCCCGAGGACCAGGCAAAAGGAGAACAAGGGCCTTTCTGAAGCGAACCAGAATCTGACAGTGACTTAAATGCAGTGGCGTTAGCGTCTTGTCATTGACAGGCTCCTGTGATGCTCCTTTTGCAGTAGGCTTTCTTTATTTACCCACGTGAGAGGGTAGGCTTGCCTGTCCCCTTGCAGTGAGTTTAAAGGCTCCAGAAAGACCCGGTTGCCTTAACTTCTCTAGTCATTAGTGAAGTGTAGATGCTTAGCTACTTACCTGGCATCCCACACAGGTGAGTTGATTAATGTTTACACGGGACCAATACATGCCTTTTCTGAATGGAGCTTGTATGTACCAGGTTGCAGAATGTTGACTCAGGATGTGGTACTTATTTCCTTGCTTAAGTAATTAGCAGAAGAAATTACACGCCCCCCCCCCCCCCCAGGGGAAAAATGCTGAAAGGTATAAATGAGACAAATGTGGCAGGGGAGATGACGCTGACAGCTGCGAAAGGCGTTCCTTAGGCTGTGTCTTTATTCTGTGTTTTTGGCCAGCAGCAGACATGAAGCCTAGGTTGGGTACTGTAGTCACAGCGGGACTGAGGCTCTTTCTCAGTCTGCTGTTCTCCCTGCCCTTCCTGCCTTTCAAGCTATGACAATATGCCCTCCAGAGTCACAGAGGACAGACATTCTTCCCCAGCCTCCCATGCCCGCTTCTCTGCTCACCCGTAGGCCCTGTCCTGTTTGGGCAGAGAATCACTCACTGTGCAGGCGCTGGCTGTGGCTGCAGATGCCCGCACACACAGAGTGCTAAGTGGTGCTGAAAGCTGTTTTATGAGCCTTGCAGAGTCGGTGTGCATGTCTGCAGCTGCACTTCTGTGAGAATACTGAAGGGCTCAGGCATCTCTGGCCCTACCTGACTCAGGCCTTCTTTGTGGGAGTGATAGGGGTCTTTTGTGATCTGGCTTAATACTGTTCCCTTCAAATGGAACAGCACCCAAAAGCCATCTAGTGGGGGTGGCTGGCGGGGAGGGGTTCAGAGAGTCCATGAATAAAGATACAAGGAGGGCTGAAGACAGGAGAGGGGCAGGCAAGAGCTTCTGTGCATGGAGAAAGGCTGTTTAACCTAGCCAAGAAATGTGATTGGCACTGTGAGCCTGCTCCGACTGGCTGTGTGAGATGGAAGGCCGTTTCTTTCTCTGTGAAATGGTGGCCTTAATAGTTACCGACAAGGTGGGGGTGAGATGGGGGGAGATAATTGTCTATAGTCAGCACTTCATAACCATCCCTCCCCCTCTTTGGAGCCATCTTTCCTCAGGTTTGACTGGGTTGAATATCTGCCCTCTGGGTTGAAAGAGGAAAATTGTTTGCTCAGGCATTTTATTGCTCTTACTAATCTCTTTCAGAATTGGTTTATCCCAGATTATCATTTTTCAAGGCAGTCTTTTTTTATTACACCATGTCTATCCAGCATTCCCCACTCAAAGGGAGCTGGGTGAGGTTCAGCCATAATGGTTATACTCAAATGACCCCTATTTTTTAAAAAAATGTAAGCCTTTTGATGTCTGATTATAGCTAAAAGGCAAGTTTGCTGTGGATAATTTGGAAAATCTACAGGTATAGGGTACAATAATTACCAACTATAATCTCATCACATAAAAAGGGATGGGAAGGTGGCTCAGTGGTAGAGTGCTTGCCTTGCATGCATGAGGCCCTGGGTTCGATTCCTCAGCACCACATAAGCAGAAAAAGCCCTAAGTGGTGCTGTGGCTCAAGTGGTAGAGTGCTAGCCTTGAGCTAAAGAGTGCCCAGGCACAGAGTTCAAGCCCCATGACTGGCAAAAAAAGAAAAAGAAAAAAATCTGTGTGTGTGTGTATGTGTGTGTGTGTATGTGTGTTCCTTAGGTATAATTTATAGTTTTATTTTTAGTTTCTTAGTTTTAGTTTTTTTATTTTTTATTTTATTTTGGTTTTATTTTATTTTTATTTTATACTTTCTTTTTCCTCCCACAGATATGGTCTTGCTTCTTGTCTAGGGCTGTCTAGACCTTGATCCTCTTATTTATTCCTTCTGCCTGGCAGGATGACTGGAAGGTGCCACTGCACTCAGCTTTTTTAAATGATTGAGATGAGGTCTCTCATACACTTGTTTGCTCTGTTAACCTTTGATCCTCTGGATCTCTGTCTCTACTCTTGAGGATTAGAGGTGAGCCACCACAGGCAACTTAAGGGCTTTGATGTTGCAAAATGGTTTTCAGTGAACGAAGATGGATGAATTTCGTTTTCTTTATATTTTGCTAAATCCACATCACAAGGGATTTGGAAGCAGAGAGAGAAAACTACCAGAGTCCTTTGGATTTCTTCTTGGAACCTGACATAAGGTGTAGATGAAGAGCAGGAAAACCAAAGATGATTTAGCTACACTTTACCATTTCTCATTGCCAGGCTTCTGCTTTGCTTTCTCAAGGATAATAGCAGCAAATGTTTTCTCGTGTTTGCCTCCTTCCCATTGGGTTAATTTGACACTTTTAATTATTATATGAATATGTTAACATATAAGATATGTATTCAATATATAATTGATAAGTGCATACTTACCCATGTACTATCTTCTGCATTCATATTCATACTTATATACTACATACTATAAATAAATATAATATTGCTACAACTCCATGAGATGCAATGATTTTTATCCTTATTTTACTGATGAGAAAAATGAGATGAAGCAAAAGTAAATAACTTGCCGGCAAGTTGCATGACCAATATTATCAGCTAGGTCTTGAAACCAGCAGAGTACAGAGCCTGAGATTTTACCTACTCTGTGTATGACCTGGCATGTGCTGGTGTAAGAGAAAAATGCTTAGTCAATGGACTCAAAGTGTTGTTGATACAAGAGGAAGAAGATCTAGATAGCTACTGTACAGCACTGAGCTTAGGGCTAAAGATACTTTATTGAATTTGTAATAATATGTGTTATTGCTATAGCTAAAGGCATTTCAATTAAAAAGGAAAGAATAGGTAAAATTGGTGTTTCATAATTCTAGAAAATTCCCCTATAGTATTATATACATAGTTTTGATATGGCATTTTGGTATAGATGTAAATAATACATAAAGTTGTCTACTGGGCACTGGTGGCTCATTCCTATAATCCTTACTCAGGAGGCTGCGATCTGAAAATCACAGTTCAAAGCCAGCATAGGCAGAAAAGTCTGTGAGATTCTCATCTCAAATTAACCACCAGAAAACCAGAAGTGGTGCTGTGGCTCAAAGGAGTAGAGTACTAGCCTTGAGCAAAACAGCTCAAGGATAGTGCCCAGGTCCTGAGTTCAAGCCCCATGCCTGGCCAAAAAATAATAATAATAACACAGATAGATGATAGTGAAGAAATAAAGTTTTTTGTTTTGTTTTGTTTTATTTTTTTGGGTCCGGTCCTGGGGCCTGAACTCTGGGCCTGGGTGCTGTCCCTTAGCTCTTCAGCTCAAGGCTAGCGCTCTACCACTTGAGCCACATCACCACTTCCAGCTTTTTTCTTTTTTGCTTATGTGGTGCTGAGGAATCGAACTCAGGGCCTCATGCATGCAAGGCAAGTGCTCTACCACTGAGCCACCTTCCCAGCCCAGAAATAAAGTTTTTTAGCTATTTATATGTCTATCTAAAAGAACAATAAAATTTTTGTTAATCTTTTCCTGTGTGTGTGTGTGTGTGTGTGTGTGTGTGTGTGTGTGTGTGTGTGTGTGTGTGTGTGGTTGTTGGTTTTGTTTGAACTAGTGGGAGTTTTAATATTAGTCAGGCAAATTCTCATGTGAGTATCAGGTACAGAATCAGAGCCTGGTTGGTAATGATCCTGCCATTTAATCAATTGGCTCTGATATGTGTCAGTGTCAAGAAAGACGTATACCACCAAAAGGTTGATAAACAAGATAGCTGGGGTCTCAGGAGCTTTTTGGGGACAAAGATGTTTCCAAGAGCAAATGTTAAAAATAGTAGATTTATTTGTATTGCATTCCAGTTGATTTTCTTTTACTAATCAATCAAGTTCTAGTTTGGCTGTATGAAAATCTATTGTTTTTTTTTTATAACCAGTCTCTAAGTATTTGGTGCTTGCCTATAATTCAGGAAAATGTGATGGGATTGCTTTTTCTTTCCATTAAAGTAGGACTCTATTTTGCTTCAAAGATATGTTCTCTCTCTCTCTCTCTCTCTCTCTCTCTCTCTCTCTCTCTCTCTCTCTCTCTCTCTCTGTAGTTCAGGAAGTGGGTAAAAGTAGATTTTAGGCTTGAGACTGCTTTGTCATCTAGTTTCTACATGGCAAAGAAATGGGGGTGGGGGGAAGGCAGAACTCATTTTGGTCACTTTAATTGGCACTGCAGCAGATAAGTGTGCCAATAATTTTAAGGAATTCCTCCTGAAGAGCTACTTCTGGTGTCTGAGACATTCTTCATTTGTTTTGTTTGTACATTAATGTATAATCTTGTGGTTTCTGGTTCTCATCACTACCTACGGCAGGAAAACAGATTTGCTTTTTAGGTCATTTTAACAGGAACTTGCTCCTCAAGTGCCAACTATTTCTACAAATTAAAGGACTTGACCAGAGAACTTTTTTTTTTTTTTTTCCTGCACTAGAAACTCTTTGCTGTTACTCAGACCTTACCACAATTCCAGCAGACAAATGTAAACTGCCTTCCTTAGATGTGGTTACAGCCTACAGTTCAAACAAACCGATTCAAAACTCTTTAAGAGTCTAAATAACAATTCAGTCATGGAATAAGAGCTCCTATTTCAAAGATGATATTAATAGGATAATGATTTTAACAATGCTTTTAGACATAAATTTCTCTTGCTTAAACACTAGCCACATTGTTATGTCACTTTAGTCATCCACTTACTACAGTTCTGAGACCTGTGGCATGGTAAATGAGGAAGGGAATGTTCTGGAGAGACGGCCTCTGTTTGAGCTGCCTTTCTGATGGATGGTGATAGGATTGTTTCAGGTATGACTCTTCATGAATTAGATTTCTTAATGTGATTATGCACCTAAAATAAAGGCTTACATTTATGACTTCCATTTTTTTCTCCTCATGGGTTTCTATGTATAGAAATTAAAGTTCTATTATCGTTACTATTATATTATTATACAATTTTTATGTTATTATGCACCTAAAGTAAGTGCTTATATTTGTGGTCTCTAAGTTTTTTATTTTCATTTACCTCTTCATGAATTTCTGAGTACAGGCTATACAAGTATTATTATTGTTAATCTTATTATATAAGATAATATATCAAAAATACATTAATAATATTAATATGACACAATAATATGAATATTATCTATTATTGTTATTAATTGTTAATATTGTTAATAATAATGATAATAATACTTGTAGCTCAGTATAGTTTTAGCAACTGAATAGACGTGCTCTTTTCAAATGATCTACAATAGTGCCTTCACCCAGCCTTCACAGTTGAAAATAATCCCTTAATAGGAATAGTTACAGATGAGGATATTTGGGTTTTGAGAAAATCTGTAACTTGGTCAAGGATCTACTACTTGTTTGGTGTTCCTTATATACAATCTTGTAGGATGGCATGCTGGGCATGTTCTCTATGAAACTTAGTGGACCTCCATCATCTCTGTCCAGTCAGTGACAATCATACTCCAGCCTGTGACCATCAAACATGAAGCCCACCATGACCTGAGTTCTCTAGGGTAGGAGCAGGAAGGTAAAAATATTTTACTTGAGAATGACTATACTAGTTATATGGCAGAACCTCAGAATATTCTAATTTCAGTTCAATTAATTCATGTGCTATGTAATATAATTCTTTTCTTTTTTCTCTTTTCTTTCCTTTTTTTTTTGTGCCAGAACTCAAGACCTGTGCACTGTCCTTGAGATTTTTTAGTTTTGTTTTGATTTTTGCTCAAGGCTAATGTGTTATCACTTCAGCCAGAGGACTACTTCTGGCTTTTTGTTGTTGTTGTTGTTTGTTAGTTAGTTAATTGGAGATAAGAGTCTTATGAAATTTCCTGCCTGGGCTGACTTTTTAAGTGCATGCTATTGATAGTTGCCAGCTCCTCATCTTCCTTTTTGCATTTACTTGTGCATATAGAAGTTTACCCAAAAGTGAATCACTGTCTGCTTGTTCCTCCTGGTAACTATGTGGGTGTATTGAATGAAGATAGTATGAAAGCCATATCACTTTCACAGATTCACCTGAAGAGGTATGTAGGAAGCATATTTGAATAGCTCACCTCTTCTCCTGACCCGTGTGTGTGGGGGTGGGAGAGGAATAGGGTAGTCATATGTTCCCTGAGTCATACTTGCAGTCACTCAGAGCTGTTGAATCCTTGAGTCATCTGTTTCTTCTCTATTCCTTTCTGAGGATAGAGGAACCATCTTGCTCTTGTAAATATGACTGGACATTTGTGTGATATTAACTGCAAAGTACTTTGAAAACAATTGTAAATTGTCCCATTCACTGAAAAGTAAATGCATTGTTCATTGGGATTCATTTATGAGCTGATATAGTCCATTGGTCCCCTATCTTTTTTTGTTTTTTGTTTTTTGTTTTTGGTTGGCTGTGGGGCTTGAACTCTGGGCCTGGGCACTGTCTCTCAGCTATTCAGCTCAAGGCAAACACTCTACCACTTGAGCCACAGTGTCACTTCCGGTTCTCTGGTGGTTTATTGGAAATAAGAGTCTCATAGACTTTCCTGCCTGGGCTGGATTTGAACTGCGATCTTCAGGCCTCAGCCTCTTGAGTAGCTAGGATTACAGACGTGAGCCACCAGCACCCAGCCCCTATCAAATTTTAAAATACTGTAAGGTGCAAGCCAGGAGGGCGCAACAAAATCATTTTCCAAGTCAGGTGGCTTTCTGTTTTCTCAGAGGTAAATGCGTTCTCTGGATGTGGAGTCCTTGAAAACCAAGTAAATGTAAAACCATTGTAGAAAAAGTGCACAAAGGTGACTACTTGACATTGATGACAGGCATTCATTTCACAGAAACGGAAGATACATCTTGCCTTTTTGAGAGTAGAGACATTGAAGGGCCATTGTCCTGTGAAAATGCTTTCTCCTGATTAGGGAGTCTGCTTTGAAAACAGGTTTGGCGTCTGAAGATCTGAAAATACACAGTCAGGGCCTGACTGCAGTCCTTCCACAAGCCTGCAGAATTCCAGAACAGGTTCTTACTGATCTCTTGAAATGTGAGTTAGTATATCAAGATTCCCATTACATCAAGCTTGTTAAATAGCTGTCAATTTGTTTTTGCCAATTAATACAAAATATTAGGTAAGAATAAAACAAATATTTATTTACTTGGGGTTGTAGGCAACTAAATTACTCAATTACTTCTGATTTATTGTGTGACAGGTGTGCATAGCTACTCAATTTATAAATGAGGCGGAGTCTCGTCTGGTGAACACATAGCATTTTTACTGCTTAATAAATACTTCACAAGTCAAGTCTCAACTCTTATAGATGTGAAGGATAAAGGGACATTTTACTTGCAAAGAGTATTGTAGAATTTTAATGCACATTTATCTTATTGCTTTATAAACATACAATAGTCCATAAATGAATAACTCACACTGGAAAGTATAAAAATAGCAAAGTAAATTACAACTTGATTTAAAGTGTCAGAGTATCAAAATTTCCTTTATATAGTAACATCCATGTCTGAAATGAGTCATTAAAATAAATGTGACATGAAAAAAATGAACAGTCTTAAAATATAAGAAGTGTTAATTCTTCACTCACATCTATCTATCTATCTCTCTCTCTCTTTCTCTCTCTATCTATCTATCTGTGTATACAGTTCAAAGGTTAACTGAAATTTTCAGTTCAAAGCTGGTTCTTAGTGTTAATATGCATATGCGTATATAAATATTTCTGGTCCTGTGTGTGTATATATATGTCTTTATATACACATACATATATATAGATACATATAGAGATATATATCTTTACAGAGATATCTCTCTGTCTCTATAGATAAATATCTCTGTATCTATCATATATATATATATATATATATATACACACACACACACACACACACACACACACACACACACACACACACTTTTGGTCTTGGGGTTTGAGCTCAGGGCCTGATGCTGTCCCTAAGTTTTTTCACTCAAGGCTAGCCCTTTACCACTTTGAGCACAGTACCACTTCTGGTTTTCTGGTGGTTCATTGGAGATAAGAGTCTCATAGACTGTCTTGTCCAGGCTGGCTTTGAGCTGCAATCCTCAGATCTCAGACTCTTGAGTAGCTAAGATTATAGGCATGAGACACCAGTGTCTAGCTCATCAATATATATTTTTGATGATAAAAGAGAAACTAAAAGGGAAGAAAGTGACTCTAAAGAAGGATAAAGAGCCTCCTTTTAAGCTTATTGTTTTTTTATTTAAAAAAATATTTATTTATTTTTATTGTGAGAATACCATACAGAGGAGTTACAATTACATGGGCAAGATAAGGAGTACATTTCTTATCAAGCATTGTTGCCTCCTCCTTGTTTCCCCTTCCCATCCTTCCCATCCTCCCCCCACACACCCACCCAATCCTCCCCCCCCACCAAAGTTGTTCGTTTTTTGACCTAATGACTTGTACTTCTCATTGTTGCAATGGGTCCACCTGTATCCCTAGTTAAATGATTTGTTTTTTTCCCTGCCCCTCCACAAATTATACCAACATCAAATACAGTGAAAGTATGGGTTATACTGTGGGGGAGGGACATACAAAGCAACATAGAAATCATCTTATAAATATGATAGAAACAATTGTATGAAAGGAAAAAATACAAAAAAACATTTGAATACTTATCTTGGGGTTCATTCCCCTAACATCAACTTACCTGACCTTTTCTGGTTGACTCAGACATATACTAGTTATTGCAAATAAGGGAAACCATGGGACCTATGTTTCTTTGGGCCTGGCTTACTTCATTTAATATAATTTTTTCCAAGTCTTTCCATTTCTTAACAAATGGCGCAATGTCATTCTTTCTGATGGAGGCATAGAATTCCATTGTGTATATATACCACATTTTCTTGATCCATTCATCTGAGTTGGTTCCATATCGTAGCTATCAATATTCCAACCTTATTCTTCAAGGAAATAGAAGAGGCAATCCAAAAATTCATATGGAATAATAAAAGACCCCAAATAGCAAAAACCATCCTTAACAGAAAGAACAGTGCTGGAGGAATATCAATACCAAATTTCAAACTCTACTACAAAGCCATAGTAATCAAAACAGCTTGGTACTGGCACAAGAACAGACCTCAGGACCAATGGAATAGAATTGAAAACCCAGAAATGAACCTAAAGACCTATAGCCATCTAATCTTTGATAAGGGAGCTAAAAAAATAGAATGGAAGAAAGACAGCCTCTTCAGTAAAGGGTGCTGGCAAAATTGGTTAACTACTTATAGAAAACTAAAGCTAGACCCTTATATATCACCCTGACCAGAATCAACTCCAAATGGATCAGAGACCTCGGAGTCAAAGCAGACACTCTGAAAACATTACAGGATGGAATAAGAGAAACCCTAGGTTTCCTTGGCACAGGCCGCAATTTTCTTAATAGAGACCCGGAAACACAACCAATCAAAAAATGGTTGGACAAATGAGATTGCATGAAATTGCAGAGCTTCTGCATGGCAAAGTATATAGCTAGCAAGATCAATAGAAAGCCCACAGATTGGGAGAAGATCTTCACTTGCCATACAACAGACAAGGATCTAATATCTAAAATATACCTGGAACTCAAAAACATTAAATCCCCCCCAAAACAAATCCTCAAAGAAACAACAGCCCAATAAATAAGTGGGCTAAAGACTTAAAGAGAAACTTCTCTGAAGAGGAAAGAAGGATGGCCAATAGACACATGAAGAAATGCTCAACCTCTCTAGCCATAAAAGAAATGCACATCAAAACAACATTGAGATACCACCTCATCCCAGTTAGAATGACTATAATCAAGAACTCTAATAACAACAGATGCTGGAGGGGATGTGGACAGAAGGGAACCTTACTGCATTGTTGGTGGGAGTGTAAACTTGTTCAACCACTTTGGAAAGTAGTATGGAGGTTCCTCAAAAGACTCCACATAGAGCTTCCCTATGACCCAGCAATCCCACTTTTGGGCATTTACCCAAATGATCACAAACAAGACCATACTAAAGCTAGCAGCATGACTATGTTTATTGCAGCATTATTTACTATAGCTTTTAAGCTTATTGTGTTGCAATAAAATAACCATATCTCCATTTCTTTTCTCCCAGTCTAGTAGAAATTGGGTTTCATATTATGGGATTTATTCTAAATGGAGACCTCACTTCCTCTTTCCTTAGGCAAGTAGAATATAGGACCATATGGTTGTCTACCTGTTCTGCGAATTAATTGTCTTTGAATTGGGCAAAAAAGGTAGAGGTTTCAGCTGCTCCATTAAAACTTAGAACCTATGAATTCTGCAGCTCTGCATGCGAAAGGTCATAGAGAGCGTTGCAGAAGTGCACTATCAGGTCTGCTTGTTAACACGAGCCCTTCTTTGCAGGCTTTCCATAATATTTCCAAATTACATAAACATTTTACAAAGTATTTTCAAATCAGCATATGGGTAAGAAGTACTAAAATATGTATCAACTACTATACACCAAGTCACAATACACATCTGGGTATAGATAACATGTACCTTTTACCTTCATTAAATAATTACCACTGGATTTTATGATGATTCTTTAAGAATAAGATCATTTACTATATAGCAAAAGAGCAAAGATACTTGACTGGATGTTCACATGATATTTTTTTAAAAAGAAAAACAGAAATGGCATTAGATTACTAATCAATGAATTCTTCGCCATTTCCTAAATTTAATTTTGTTGCCACACTTCATGGGTATCCATGTGTAATTCTTCACCTTCTGGTCTGGATATACAATATGAAGCATAATTTAAAGCTTGTACTTTTTGTATGATCCCTATTTAACTTCAATTGAAACCATTTCTGGTCTGATAAGACTAAATATGTGTTGACTCTAAATCAGCCAATGCCAGGAGGACTTCATATCTTATACTTTCTGCAGCTAACAAGCAAAGGGGATTGCACCGTAGCACATTTATCATCTATATGGAAACCAATGAATAAAATTTCATATATATATATATATATATATATATATATATATATATATAATCAGCTGCTCTTAACCATGTCTTATAGTTCTTTAGCATGGTTTCAATGGCTTATAGTTATATGAGTGCATTTTTTCCTTTTATTGAGATAATTTTATAGCTGGTTCTTACTATTAAAGTTACCTAGCATAAATAAATATGGTAAGAACAAAAATAAATAATGGATGGAACTATAGAGAATTATGTTAAGCAAGAAAGATAAATGGTGCCTATGTTCTGTCAAATGGAGGGTCTGGATTAAAGAAAAAAACATGCAAGTAGAAGTATCAATATGGGGAGAGTGAGACCAGTGGAAGAAGTCAGGGGAACAAAATATGGTGATTGGGTTGAGGAGGCGGGAATATGAGTGAAATATATTGTGTACATGTGTACAAATGTTAATGTATACCAATAAAAAATAAAACATGCATATTTGTGGAAGAAAAAAATACAGTTACCTAGCAGCTATTTAATTTTTAAAATTTTTTTCAAACTAATAGTTACCTCTTGTAACACTTTTGCTTATTTTGAGTATTACTCTAATACTAAACAAATCAAGTTGTGAAGCTTTTGAGAGTCAATGAATGGGCAAAATTAGGTTTTGCTTAAGCTAAAATTTAAATTTTCAACAGTAATGAGGTTTCGGAACTACTTAGATTATGCTTTTTTCTTTTGCAGCAGTACTGGGGTTTGAACTCAGTTCCTGTGCTGTCCCTGAGCTGGCACTTCACTACTTGAGCCACAATTCTACTTCCAGCTTTTATGCTAATTAATTGGATGTAAAAGTCTCACAGACTTTCTGGCTTTGAACTTCAATCCTCAGATTTCAGCCTTTTGAGTAGTTAGGATTACAGATCTGAACCACTGTACCTGACTTCTTTTCTGGACATTTTCGTGAATTGACTCTGGATTTAAGAGTATCAATACAATTTCTACAGATGATTGAAACGAAAGTTGGTAGAAGTAGGTAACTCATTAATGATAGGACCAAAAGGAGAGTCTTCTTATAATTGAGAATATGATGCCAGGCATGGTAGGATAGCACTCTTGTTGTCATCTGCTGTGTTTGGATGTACAAGGACTAGATACTCTTCCTCAAATTTCATCAGTTTGTCTTTCTCCTGTTGTACTCTTTGGGACTATTTTGTAGATAATGATGCATACATCTACTGTTGTGTGGGACTTTGTGAGCTGGAGAAGGTCTTAATACTAACACCAATGAACACAAATATTCCCTTAAGTTGACTGGTGATGCTAAGCTGGAAGAGGCCTGAGGTGGTGGATGTATGTAGAAGGGAGAGATGAGATGGAACAAATCAGCAAGCTCCACATGAGGGTACAAAGGGATAATCTTAGAAGAAATCCCACAGATCCTCTCTATATATGTCAAGAGGGAGGGTTTTGATCTTTAGGAAAGTTAAAGGTTTATAAAAGGAAGCAGCTCTTGGGCAGAAAGTTGGAAACAGACGTCACATTATAAAGGAGGGTACCAGGCTCTTGCTGTGGTTCTTTCTACCTGCATTTCAGGTTTGTCCTCAGTGAAAAGAGAGAAATGTAGCCCTCCATCACTAAAACTGGAGAAGGCTCAGTGTTGCGCTTATGTGAGATGTGTGCTCGTGCCTTTGGTTGAGTGAACAGATCCTCACAATCCAGTTGCACGCAACTGTCCAGGAAACTTTCAGTTCAAAGGTCATTTATTAGAGTTCACTCTGGCTGTTTAAAACTGCTTCTGCTCAGCCTTCTCAGTGTACGGTAAGGCCCTGTTCCTTGAACTGTATTTTAGAAAACATCTGTGAAGCTACCCTCCAGCTCTGGAGAAGTAGGGCCTTTGGAGCTGCCTCATTTATTTTTAGTTCATACACACCTGCGGTTACATCGCAGTACTTTTGAATGTAAATCCTTTCTCCTATTCTCCCCCCCCCACCCCCATAATCCTGATTAAAAAAAAAAAACAACTGAAATTTTCCTCATAGTTCCGTAAGCATCCATAGTAATTAGCTAATAGGTGGTCTAAATTTACAATCTTGGGAAGTTGAGTAATCTTAGGAAATGCTGATGTTTGCAATAATTTGTCTGATTAATATATTTTACTTTTCCTTAGTCAAAAAAAAAAACAAAAACAAAAACAAACAACTCAGCCAGGCACCGAGGGCTCACACCTTATAATCCTAGCTACTCAGGAGACTGAGATCTGAGGATCTTGGTTCAAAGCCAACCCAAGCAGGAAAGTCTGTGAAACCCCTATCTCCAATAAACCACCAGAAAACTGGAAGTGGTACTGTGGCTCAAGCAGTAGAATGCTCACCTTGTGCTGAAGAGCTCAGGGACAGTATCCAAGTCCAGAGTTCAAGCCCCAAGACTGACCAAAAAAATAAATAAATAAATTTGAGTGGTTCATAGCTATAATTCTAGCTACTCAGGAGGCTGAAATCTGAGGATCACAGATTGAAGCCAGCCAGGGAAGAAAAATCCATGAGACTCCTCCTGTCTTCAATGAACCAACTAAAAACCTAAAGTGGAGCTGTGGCTCAAGAGGTAGAGCTTCAGCCTTAAGGAAAATAGCTAAGGGTCAATGACAAGTCCCTGAGTTCAAGGCCCAGCCAATATTAACACCCATAATGTATTCTTGTTTATTTATGTATGTATATATGCACATAAGCATAAGAAATCACAGATTCCTTTCAAAAAATATGGAAGATGGCACTTTTTGAAGTCTGTGTGAAAAAAGCTCAGGAATTAATGTCTCACTTTTTATTCCCAAGGTATGAGTGCCTACCGTGTTCAAAGAGTATCAGTTGGATTAATATTAAAATTTTTCTTTGAAGTCCTAATCCGGAAGAGCCTTGAAATCAAATCCATAGCTGTTTTGGTAAAGGAATAAGTCTTCAACATCAAGAACAGGCCCAGTAAAAAATGAAAAAACAAACAACAACAACAACAAAACCGTCCAACCCCCTCCCCCAACTAAGCTATTTCTGATTTTCTAAGATTTTAGGGGGGAGGGGAGGTCTTAGTGTATACGTGTATATGTTCATATGCATTTCTGGTTCCAGCCAGAAGATCTGGACTGGCCCAGCTGATTGGCAAGAGGTTTTCCTGTTCTTTGTTCTGTTGCTTAGGGTTGAACTATGCCAGTCCCTTGGGCTAGGTTTGCAGGGCCGAGATTTCTGCAGTTGGCAGTGAGCTAATTTTCATTCATATGTAGACAGGCTCCTAGCTGCATCTTTCAGGAAATTACAGTTCATTTTCTGACTGTCCAGGAAGAAGCTTTAAAAATTCTTGTGGCCTAAAAACAAACAGTGCATTCTGTACAAGGCAAGAAAATTGCATTGCACCCAGGGGCCAGGAAACAGATTCTTCGGGGCCATTGCCTCTTTTTGTTTGCCCTGGTTATCTTCTGCTCCAGATCTGGTAGCAGACACACAAATCGTCCTCACAGATTAAGGTGGGGCCAGGGAAATACCCTAATTGTCATTAAAAAAACTTACAATGAATCCAGAAGTTTTGCAAATATTATTAACATGGTTTTATGCACACTTTCTTTTAATTTTGTTCTTTTTTTAAAGAAGTGTGCAGCACATTTGTGAAATCATGAGCTAAACCTGAGATTAGATAATAACACAGGATAGGATGCTTTTGAAGCAACTCCATGTGTGTGTGTGTGTGTGTGTGTGTGTGTGTGTGTGTGTGTGTGTGTGTGTACATGCATGCACACATGCACACATGTGTATGTCTAGGTGTGCTAGTAGTGGGACTTGAACTCAGGACCTGGGCATCGCTTCTTAGATTTTTTTGCTCAAGGCTGATGCTTTACCATTAGAATCAAAGCTCAACTTCTGGCTTGGGTGGTTAATTAGGAGATAAGTGTCTCTTACACTTTCCTTGTTTGCCTGGGTTCATATACCAGGATCCTCAGATCTCTGCCTCTTAAGTAGCTTGAATTACAAAACCATGGGCTATCCACATCTGTCTACTCAATGGAAATTTATTTTCTAGGTATCTGTGATGTGTATATATTTGATAAAATTTCAAATTTAGAAGTTCTAATGATAATAAATCTATCATCATACTTTATTCATTTTTAATATTTTTATGATTTAAGCTCCTTCCACCTGTTACCATGGTACCTGGGAGATTTGGGATGTTTCAGCATAACCACACAGATCAGAGCATGCTAACTGTTTCTTGTTTTGTAATGTGTTGACTTTCAGTTGATTCTGAGCACACTTTAAATGGTAATGAGAATGGCGAGCTGGGAAATAGTTAGCATATGGCTTTAAGGATTTGCTTCTTGAAAAGCAAACTTTTAGAACTGATAGAGTGTCGTGATAGTAAAAGGAAGTTGAAGTAGGGGTGTGTGAATGACAGAAATTACTTCTACCTTATTATTTTTAGCTAAGCCTTTATTATAATCCTTTGTGTTGATATGAAAAAAAATGAGGGAAAGTAGAATTTGCCACTCGAGTTTGGATCAAATTAAATATGACATAAAGCATTGCTCCAAAGGTATGATTACTTTGGTACTCTTCAACTCACAATCAGCCTTTCAAGTAAAATTTAATATGTAAAAGTCAATTAAATTGTAATAAAGAAAGTGTAGCTCCAAGAGTTGGAAAATGAAGAACTTGTCAGAGTGTTAGAGAAAGATGAGGAGACATGTTAAATATTTAGGCATAAACTACATTTGTATATATGAACACAGGCATATATTACTCAATCCCTATCCTCTTATTCATGAAGAGAAGTAGAAGCTTGAGATGACACTGTAATGATTTACCTTGATAAAACTACAGCCCTCTTGGGCATTGCCACTCTCTGGTAGAGAGTCCGCAGATTATTTGGTACCAGTGCCTGCATTGGTTATGAACTGACATTTGAGCATGCTCGTAGTTGGTGAGGAAGTCTGGGAACCTCTGACCACAGCCCAGCCTCATCTAATATGCCATGTTGTAGAATCATGCATCAGTCTTCCTCCATTTCTACCCTCACTGCGCCACCCACCTCTGGCGACCCATTCTTATATCACAGGCCTGGCATGTCTGGAACATTTGGTTTGCTTTATGAGGAGGGACATCATAGAAGACCATTAGAAATATGCTTTTTTAAGTATGTGCTATTGGACTTTGCTGGCTGTCTTTTCCCAATTAAGCAGCAGAAGTCTTTGAACACATCACATTCTTAGTTAAACGTTTGATACTGCAAGTAAGAAAATGCAGTTGACTTTTAGATAGGTAATGGATTAAAAAACAAAACAAATTGCATCAGCTCTAATCTGTGAATAAACAACATACTTGTTTCTCATTCAGGTCTTTGGATTTCTGCCAAAAAAACCAAAGGCACCGATGTATTACATAGTAATGTATGGCTGCAAATTATGTGCTGAAAGTTGCTGCAACTTTGTGGGATGGCCTAGAAGATAGACTCTGGTGGCACTTTTTCACAACGACACTGATTTATTTATAGTCATACACATAATTGTCTGCAGTTGGTAGCACAGCTGAGCTGATGTCCTCAGTACTGACCTGTCTCTAATGACTTGCTTACACTGGCCACTATTTTACTTCATTTATTTCACTCAAGCTGTTAAGCTGGTCACTTGGTAGAGACACAGTCTACCTCTAATGATGAAAATAATGATTACTGTTTATTGAGCACTCACTCCATTCAGGCCATTTAGTAAGGAAAAGCTTTGCATAAGTGGCCTCATTTAATCTTTACAACCACATTGTAAGGAAATTTTGTGTTAGAAAAGTTAAATGATTTGCCAAGTATGTGTGCACAGTCCATTAATAGCAGGAAGTATTTGGACCTACAGGTTTGTCTGACTATAGTTCACACATCCTGGGCTTAAACAGGTTTTTTAATGAACTAAAGACGTTGTTCTGGAGTTCCAAATTGTCGTAGATTTTCATCAAAATTTTTGTTGTTGTTCATGAATAATACCAAACATTGGGGGCTGAGGAAGGAAACTTTTTTATATATGGCTGATTCATCTTAGGACATGGATTCTGAAAATTTCAGTAAATTGCTTGACAAGTAATTTAACTTCATCAAATCACAATTTTCTCCCCATAAGTGAAAATAACAATACCTACCTTTTCTCCTTCCCTCTTTACTCCCTTCTTGCTTTCTTCCCTCCTTTCTTTCTTCCTTACCATCTTTTCTCTTCCTTTTTCTCTTCTTTCCCTCTGTTTTCTTTCCTTCTTTCTCTTATTCTTTTATTCCTCCCCTTCTTCATCCCCTCCCTTTTTAATCCTTCCATCCTTTATCCTTCCCCTCTTTCCTTCCTTCCTTTTCTCTCTCGCCCTTGCTTCTTCCCGCCCTCCCCCCTTCACCTGATTAACAAATGCATAATTGCATTTTATAGATGAGTGAGGCAGGTCAGGAAACCGCCAAATAATTTATCCTCACTCACACATCTAGAAAGTATTACATCTGGAATTTAAATACAAGAATAGATTTTTTTTAGGCTAACTCAGCTGTGGGAAGCAGACATTATATTATTGTTACAGGCAACGGACACAACAGTTTTGCAGGACATAATGGCTTGCAGAATGTCATTTGCAAGTGATGGAAGGTCATTAGAAAGCCAGCCAAGACAGGGATTTGTACAGCAGGTGCAGTTTTGTCCATTTACAGATTTACAGGGTGGCAGTGAGTATAGGAAGGAGGTGACACAGAGGAGTGGTGCTGTGCTCTGCTGAGGTGGATCTCCAGAAGATTCCTTTGGGAAAGTAGGAGGTAGTGCTGTTTTTCTTTTTCTCATTTTCTTTTGCTCTGTATAATTGAAAGAATGTTGATGCGTCTGGTCAAGATGGATAAGCCAGAAAAGCCTGAGAGATTCATTTTGGAGTTGCAGATGGATGGAAGGCTATAAATACCCATAGAACTACATTTCAGATCCATCAACTGTAGTTGGGTTAAGAATTTAAGATCCAATTGTTGTTGTTTGGGGTGGGGGCAGTATTAGGCCTTGTACTTGAATCCCATGCTTGTAGGATTGTCACTCTACCACTTGAGCCCTGCCTCCAGTCCTGATTACTGCTGTTTGTTTTGGAGCTAGAATCTAGCAAATGATTCCATCTCTGAGTTTGCTGCAAACTTGGATTCTCAAATCTCCATCTTCTGACCCGATATCATTACAGGTGTGAATCACCTGGCTTATACATGTGAAGTGGTAGAATTTTCTCATGTATTGAAGAAAGGGGACCTTCTGAGAACTGTGCTCATTTAGGGGTTGGAAAGCAGACAGGTAAGAAAGGTGAAAGAATCTGAGAGGAGCAAAACTCATGGGAGATTAGAGAAAGGGATGATGGGTAAGAGTATCAAGTCTTAAGAAGTTGAGGTAAATGAGGAATGCAAGAGATCATGAGATTTTGTTGTAGGAAATCACATCCTGGGCTGCTTTTTGAGCAGTTCCCCAGGTATTTCATGATAGTGCAAGCTGGACTGTATGGAGACAGAGAATAAGGAACTTTGTTAGTATAATTTATATGAAAGCAAAGAGTAGCTGCTTGGCAAAATTCCAGTGCTGGCAAAGAGTCCTTGGACTAGAAAGGACGTGATCACAGAAGAGTTATTCCGAGTTTGTCTTTGACTTACGTTTCATGATTAGTGGAGTGTCTTCTCCTGTCTTAGTGCTAAGTGGATGTTTAGTGGATGACTAACTTAGCCTGTTGTCAAACCACAATGATAGCTATTAGTCACGTTTTGTATGTGAAACTGTTGAGTCATAGAATCCAAGAAACAAATGGAAACGTTGTCTTTGAGGAGGAAGGCAGTGGGAGGCGAGTTGGATATTGGGGCACAGGTTAACCTCAGATGATGATAAGCAGGGACAAATCATAAGAACCCTGTGATGCTGCAGAGACAGAGGTGCTGAAGGGAGTACAGAATGAGATCAGAGGGAAGGGGACAGGACAGTCAGGTCCAGGACAAATCCTCTATGGCTTTAACTGAGACCATTGTCCATCCAGTGTGTAAGCATTGCAGGTCCCACTGGACATTAAACGGCACAGCACCATCCTCCTAGAGAAATTCTGGAGCACAACCAGAGTCTCAGCACTAACATTGTGCTCCTACCATCATTCCCCCAGGGAGACCACATGCTCATCTGTAATGGAAGACCATAGGTAGCCCCAGTAACTTGTGAAGGGTAAGTTGCAATGGAGTAATTTCCTGGAGAGAAGCTATGCAGACCTTCCCAACCCAAAAGAAAGAGCACAGCACTAGAGTCAGCACACACCAGGAGGGCTTGACTTCAAACTCTACAACCTGCAAACTCTGTAATCCTGAAAAATTCTGCCTAATTCTTGAGTCTCAGCTTTGACATTTATAAAGTCGGACCAGTGTCCATACTCACATCACACAGAGAGATGTTTTGAGGTAGCCAATGAGAAGCATCTGACAATATTTTGTAAATGATCAATTTCACACAAATACTAGCTCCTTAACATTGATGACTATTAATGGTAAACCCTCAGGGATGTTGATGGTAAAGGAAGAGTACTAGCAGAAAGACTTCTCTGTATTATCTTTGAGATCACCATGGATTTTTCTGAATGCTGAGATGGTTCTGTTCTGTGACTCTACTGATGCTTTTTCCTGGATGTCAGATAGCATGGTTCATTTTCGACATTACATGATGTTTCTCTACTTGTACAGATACTTGCTTTTGTCACCTATATTCAAAGATGTGAATTAAATTTGTCATTAGTTATTTATAATACAGGTTATTGAAATGTGTTGTTCAGATGTTCTGTGGTCTAGGAACAGTTACATATATGTTTATAAGCCTACTCTGGGGGCTGGGAAGGTGGCTCAGTGGTAGAGCACTTGCCTTGCATGCCTGAGGCCCTGGGTTCGATTCCTCAGCACCACATAAGCAAAAAAAAAGAAAAAAGCTGGAAGTGGCGCTGTGGCTCAAGTGGTAGAGCACTAGCCTTGAGCTGAAGAGCTGAGGGACAGCGCCCAGGCCCAGAGTTCAGGCCCCACGACCGGACCCAAAAAAAAAAACAAAAAAAAAATAAGCCTACTCTGAATCCATATATAAACTATACATGATTGTATATAATATTATATATATATATATATGTTAGTTCTTTTCTGAAAAAAAAATGTGCTTTCAAATGATGACACATTTATTCCATTTTCTTAGAGTAAAGACATTGCTAGCACAACCTTAGATAATCCTTGTGCCAAAGAAAGAGTCATTATCAAGGAGGCTTTCCCGTCACAGGACTGGCTCTTCTTTCTGCCCTGATTCTTGATTGGAAAGGGGAGCTAGCCATTCTGATTTTATTAAAGTGTTCTGTATCTCAGAGGCAAAATCAGAGAAATCAAGATTGATTAGATTCAGCACTCTCTTTTTCTTCATCAGGGTTTGTTTGAAGCCAGATTTGGAGTTTTCTTTTGTTTTAAACAAAAGATAAGAAAAGACTATTCAATATTTTATTGATTCTTCTATATGGTACATATGTATTTAATGAAAAATTAAATGCCAAATAATACTGGATTATAAAGTTGGAGTTTTTAAAGAAAAACTAGATTAATGGAGATCATTGCTCAGTGGAGAAAATTGTGATTTGGGAAAAGTTCCAATTACAATAAAGAATGCAAGGAAAAAGTGATAATTCTTCTTTTAGAACTATACCTTCACATCAATGCCCTGTTATCTGAATGGACCTTTTTAGCAACTTATTGGGAGATAAGTCGTCTAGATGGTCACAAATGGATGGTATAGTCTTTCACACTTGTGAAGTCCTACACGGGACTCTGCATTGCTATTTAAAATGAAGCTAGTAACCATTTGGAAAACCTACTGTAGAGAACAGCATAACCTCCAAATCAACGGTCATCTGTGTTCTTGGGCTGTTTTGTTGATAAAGGGGTCTAGGGATAATTTTTTTCCTTACAGCTCACTTGTGAGGGTAGGGGAGGATGACTGAGAAAAAAAAATCACGTGAAACTTTTCTTGATCTCAACTTTCAGTACCTGGATATAATTTTGTTGAAATCTCTTTTGATGGCCTAGATGGCCTTTCTGCCCTCTACTATTTATTGATCCATTCTTTTGATATTACTTTCTCCAAAGCATAGAAGTTGGACCTGAGGAAATCAACTGATTTATTTATTTGTTTATTTAGAATTTACTGAAGGAATTTTAGCACAGGCTCTCTGCTCAGAACACACTCACTACACACTTAGTAATTAATACTCTTGTTTCATTGAAGTCATTGACAGAGAAAATAATAGATCAAAGCCCTTTGGCTCTATAGGAAAAAGCAAGTTCTGGGCATTGATTATTAAGGGGAAAATAATTTTAAGAGTTATGTCATAATGCTTTCAGAATAGCAGGATTGACTGAATAACTGATACCACAAAAGCATCGTAAAAGGAATGGCTCTATCTTCCTGCTCACTGCTGAATAAAGCTTTCTGATGAGGACAAGGTAAGGGCAGATAAATAACTTCTAAGACAAGATGTTGCTATTCCCCATTATTCTTCAGTCTTTTTTTTTCTTCTTCTAATTTTCTGTCCCATCATGGAAGGCTGGTTTAAAAATGGAGAAAAAGATCAGTATTTAAACTTGTACAAATTTGAATAGCAAGTGTCTTGATGGGGGACATTTTGACCCTGTTAAAATGTACTACTATTATGGAAGCCCACATCTATTTCTTTCTTCCTTATTTTAATAAACTTGAAAGTTTCAAGAAGCAATTCTATCTGAATTAATCCCACACCACCCTATGTGTTTTTAAAATCATTTTGGTGGAGTGTTTTTCTGGTTTTAGGAAATGTGATGGGTTGGAAAATTGTCACCTATTTTAAAATTGGAAAGAAGCTTAGATATAATGATGATATAATTATGTGTTCTTTGCTTCCATCCTGGTGTCTAGCAAGATTGAGTGACATGTATACATTACTTGGAATATAGTTATACTGTCCTAACACCTCAGGTCTTCTTTTATTTATATTTGATATCCTGTGCTTTCAAAATGTATTTATTTTGTCTGGAAATTTACCTTACAAGACTAAAATTATTGGGGGCTCTTGAAAGTTTGTAAGAAAAGATATTGTTGTAAGAACAGGTAGTTGATTTTTTTTCTTCTTACACTATAGCCAAGTGTTGGACATTATTATTTTTTATGAATAGTGGATCACTTGGTTAAGAATAACTGGTTGCTTTGGGAATCATTTGTCTTCGCAAATTGGTGTGGCTGAAAAAAAATCAAACATAGATGGAAAACTCCATTGTGGAAGAAAATATAAATCAGAGAAAGACAAACCTGGGGATTGTTTTTAAGGCTAAGCTTTTTGATGTTGTTGTTGTTATTAACTTAGAAATTGAACTAATAAAGGAATAAAAGAAGGCAGAATTCAGATAAACTAGTTCTCTAAATATCTTCAGTTCAGAGCACTGCTAGTGAAATGCTTTCATAGAAGTCTTTAAAATGAGAAGAAAAAGTGGTCCTTCTCACTGGGTATGTGTGGAAAGAATGGATTGAAAGGGTCAGGTTAAGAAGGAAAATGAGAAGACAATAGGTTTTCTTTTTTTTTTTTTCAGATGGGAATGAGAGAGAGCTGGGAAAGAGAGGAAAGAGCTAGAAAAGAGCAGAAAGAGGGGTAAGAACAGCAGCACTCACATGGTATTCAGGTAAGGGGTAGGTTTATTCAGTAGACCTGATGGGACCAGGCAAGGTTGGCACTCCACGTGGCTGGGAAAGAGAGAGGAAAGAGCTGGAGCAGAGAGAGAGCAGAGAGAGCTAGAAAAGAAGAGCAAGAGGACAATAGGTTTTCTTACAGTTAGTGATTTCTTAATGCTGTTAGCACCAGCGTGACTCTTACACACAGTTAAGAATCATTACAGGTCACAGAGAATATGCCACTAAGATTTCATAGCCCTTTGGGGGCCTAACTGTAGTGAACTTGATAAATAATTCAAGTTTTCAGACATGCCTGGGTATGGAAGTCTTTATTTGAGTTTGTTCATCAGGAAAACCAGCTAATTCAGTAAAAACATACACTTTTCCTATCTACTTTCTTTGGTTACGGCAACAACTTGTAGGAAGCCTAGGGTTGGTTGGTTGGTTGGTTGGTTGTTTTTTTCTCAGCTACATGGTAGCTAACAAATATATTGGAGTTCTGGAGCCTAATTTTCCTCATCAAATGGTTCATTCCTAGTTGAGTTTTTACTCAGCTAGATTATGTGCACATTAGGGCTGATTTTCTGTGCTTTCGAACCATGACATGTCTTTAGAAATTTCTGTAGTCCTCAAGTTATCTAACAACAGATATAATACAGTTATGTCAATGAAATGAAGAAATCATAAAATATTAAATAAGATGTTATACATAATGCATTCCTTATTGGACATTAATATTTTAGTTTTGATATAGATTCCAAGTTTTGGTCTGCCTATGAAACCATGAGTGAACTAACATTGTTTACGCCCTTAAATTTCCAGTTCTCTTTTGTATATTGGAAGATGGGTATTCTAAGATTCAGCCCTCTTCATCTCTCTCAAGTCTTCAATTTGTTAGCAATTTAAACCGGCTTAAAGTAAATAATCTTCTTTTTCTATACCATCCAACTAGTTTTTCATTCAGGAGTAACTTTATACCTCTATTTTCTTTACACTATTTAGAAAAGTATGAGTGGCATTATATATGTTTTGGAACTTTTTGTAAGGCTAGAGTTCGAAACTGTAGAGAAAAAGTAGAGTTACTACAAGAACACCTTAGCAACCACTAGCACGAGTATCTTTTTCAGCCTATTTTACTGATTGCACTAGGAGTGTTTTTTTTTTTTGTGCATTGATGAAGTGAAGTATCAGCAGGAAATGTTCTGCTACAGAGATCCCAGCTCTGAATTGTGTAACCTTAGAACAGTTAACTCAAACACTTGACAGTTTCTACTTCTCTAAAATGGCAAAACAAATACCTCCTGGGGTTGCCATGAGAGTAAAATGAGTTGGCAAATGTCAGTGTGTAGTTTGGTACATTTCACACTTAGAAATCATCTATTGTAATTCATAATTCTGTCTGGTAGCCTATGGAATTAACTCTCAGAAACTTTTTTTGTTTTGTTTTCACGTTACTCCCTACGTGGGTAGCTGGTGGATTTCTTTTTCCTGTTATGGAAGGACACAGCATCACAAATCTTTCAATTTTGTTTGTTTGTTTGTTTACTTCTCATTTCCTCAAGAACCAATTTTCATCTTTCCTTGAGAATCCACGATCCGTTTATTTCAGGAGGCCAAACTGTCTCAAACCCAGGCATCAGAATGTCACATTAGCATGGAGTTTTCTCTTTCCTAGGAGTTAGTATTGACCAAGCATCCTGGTCCCCACCACCTGGCCCACCTCCCTCTTCACACAAACACTTCAATTTGGAAATCAACGGTCCACTGGATGCAGAGAAGAACTGAAGCACACCAATGGTCTTTAGGGTTTGAGATAGCAATTCGAGTTAGGCCATATTACTTATCTTAATGACTACTTAGCAGCCGTTTTCACTCTTCGTAATGGACTGCCATTGAAGATATGAAGCCATTATGTGTTGACCTGAAAAGCAGGGGTGAGCTGATTCTTGGAACTAGTGAGGGTGGAGACCACAAAACCCGGGAAAAGAAAGTATTCAACTCCAAGAATGTGTAATGGTCTTGGGAAGAACTGGATGCTAAAATTAAGTTCAAAATTGGCATCGTTACCACCTTTCAAGACTCTTGATTTCCTAATATAGCATTCATCTAAGGTACTGGAAATTAGGACGGAAGCAGGTGAATTTGTGAGGGTGGTACCTTTCAGTCCATAATAGACCCATATAAGTTATATTTTACCCCTTCATGTTTTCATTTGATGAGTGATTATGATATGACTTAAAGGATGGGTGGATTTTTATTTAATTTCAGTCTCTGTGGAGTTGGAAATTCTAGCAGAATTAATGAATTAGATGATATGATGTTTCCTAAAGTGCTTGTGTTTCTCCCATCTGAAAGTATGCTCATGAGTCCAAATTTCTCAATGAAATGTCTATTTATTCAATGCAATGCACGACTGTGTGTGTGTGTGTGTGTGTGTGTGTGTGTGTGTGTGTGTATGTATGTATGTGTGTGTGTGTGTGTAATGGGGCCTGAACTCTGGGCCTGGGCACCATCCCTGAGTACTTCAGCTCAAGGCTAGTGCTGTACCACTTGAGCCACAGCGCCACTTCCAGTTTTTTCCACTTATGTGATACTGGGGAATCGAACCCAGGGCCTCATGCATGCAAGGCAAGCACTCTACCACTGAGCCACCTTCCCAGCCCCTTACTTTTATTTTTTAAGGTGTTTCCTGTTGTCATGCAAAGAGCACTCACCATTGGTAGGTTTGCCACAAACATTTGAAAAATATGATCAAAGATATATAGAAAGACAGATCTGCTGTAGATCTGAATACCCAAGACTTAATCATGCTGGTTGCTGGTGGCTCACATCTGTAATCCTAGCTGATCAGGAGGCTGAGATCTGAGGATTGTAGTTCAAAGAGTTTTGGCAACAAGACTGGGAGATTGTTAAGTCCAATTAACCAGTAAAAAACCAGAAATGGTTACTGTGTGTGGATCAACTGGGAAAGTGCTAGCCTTGAGCAAGAAAGAAAGGAAGGAAGGAAGGAAGGAAGGAAGGAAGGAAGGAAGGAAGGAAGGAAGGAAGGAAGGGAGAAAAAAAGAAAGAGAGAAAGAATAAGAAAGAAAGAGAGAAAGAAAAAGAAAGAAAGAAAGAAAGAAAGAGAAAGAAAGAAAGAAAGAAAGAGAAAGAAAGAAAGAAAGAAAGAAAGAAAGAAAGAAAGAAAGAAAGAAAGAAAGAAAGAAAGAAAGAAAGAAAGGAAGGAAGGAAGGAAGGAAGGAAGGAAGGAAGGAAGGAAGGTTTTTTAAAAAGCTGATGGACAGGGCTTAGGACCTGAGTTCAAGCCCATATGAGGGGACTTGGTTTTTTAAACACATAGGCAGACTGCAAATAGAAATGAATGAATGGAATTCTGTTACCCTGAATGGGGCCTTCCCTCTCCTGTGGTGTTCTGGATAGCAGGCCTGTACCTTCCTCTGGAAGACACTCAGATGTTCATAAAGGACACAACCTAAAGCCTCTGAGAAACGTGTCAGACCCTGGAATCTACTGGGCACTTTATTGTTCTTATCATCAGGGTCAACTAAAAGCTACTTTTTCTAATGATGTATGGTTGCATGCCAGGCTGTGAACAGAGCATCAGAGGAAGCAAAGAGGCCAGTGCATTTCTTCACCACATGTAGTAATTTATAGGTAAGAACCAATTTACTTGCTAGGAAACAGCAGGTGTCCTGGACCTTCCCCAGTAGAGGGTCATTATGCTAAGCAGAGTTGCAGGCTTCAGTGCTCATTGTGCAAGGGGGGAGGGGGACAGGACAGGGAGACCTTCTAATTAATTACATGACTGCCTCTACCCAGCGGGTGCCTCATTTTGTCATCAAAGCCCTTGTTTACTCAAAGCTATATTTCTTTTATTTATTTATTATTTATACTTCATCTAATTTGAAAGAGAATTTGAGATCGCAGGAAAAGAATCTGTCTGGGAGACTCAGAAACAGGACATGACTGAGAGAATTTGGAATGACATGACTGAGACAAGTTTGGAATTTTGTGGAGCTTTACCTTTTCAGGCTCTTTGTTTGTTTGTTTGTTTCCTTGGTCAAATTTTCTATTCTTCATTATCCCTTCCACAAGAATTTCTTTCTGATCTTTGTTGCACACATCAAGGTCCTAGCATTTGATCTATCATTTCTCTCACTGACTCATGCTCAAGTACATTGAACTGTGGCCTTCCTACTCCTCTGAGATTAAAACCCACATGACTCCCAAAGCCCTAAGGGTTTGTGTGTTCCAGTCCATTAAAACCATGGTCAGCTGCTTCACATCTTACCTTCCTCCTCCATTCCAGGAATGCTGTTTTCTGTTTCCCCAAAGAATCGAAATGTTACCTCCTCGTCTCAGGAGGTAAGTCCTGATTTATGCCGGGCTTAGCCTCTCTCCTCCCACTTGTGCCTGAACTCAGCCTGAATCCCTGTCTTGTAATACTTGCTCCCACATTAGGGGTCTCATTCATCAAGATGCCTTTCATAGGCATCCTATCTCAACCATCTTAGACCTCCTTCACCCTTCATCCCCTTCATTTCAAAGGACTCATAAGTTTGTCTCTTTCAAGTCTCTGGTTTTTTGTTTTTTTTGGGTTTTTGTTTGTTTTGTGGGATTTTACTTCTTTGCTCTATAAACCTATCACCTTCCTGACGGTAGTGACAGCACCTGTTTGGCTCACTTTTCCATCACACAGGAGACCTCCAACACACAGTGACAGCATAGATGAGAAATACAAACTAGGAGCGGTGGCACCCATCTGTAATACCAGCTTTCGGGGAGGCAGAGGCAAGCATATTGTGAGTTTGAAGCCAGTTGAGGCAAGTGCAGAAAAGAGATGCTGTTTCAAAAAGAAAAAAAAAAGAAAGGCAAAGGCATAACTGAAGTAGAAAAGCCCTTTCTTAATGTACGCAAAGGTCTGGATTCAATCCTGAGCAACAACAACAGACAAAGATATGTAGTGTATGTCACTACTCCATTTTGTTTCATTTGGTCTGTCAGAAGAACTGTGTGCACTTTGGAGAGGTAGCTTTCCAGTCTAAATTAATTCATTCACAATCACAAAAGCTGTGGAGGATAGGCCTTGAAGGAAATGGGGCTATATTAGGAAATGACAAGGCACAAAGTGTTTATGGGCTCACAGTCTTTCTCTTGACCTGTGTTTTGTCTCAGAAAGTTCTGCCTTGGAATGAATGAGAAATCTTCTATGATGTTTCTATTCTCTAAGATCTCATCCATGACTCCTTACCTAAACCTACTTCCACATCTCTCTAGCTATTTTCTATCATTCTTTCCTATTTATTTATTATTATTTTTGTGGCCATACTAGCTGCTTGAACTAAGGGCCATCTACTCTCACTTGGATTTTTGTGGTTGTTGTTGTTGTTGTTGTACAAGTTTGGTGCTCTACCACTTGAGCCACATCTCCATTTCTGGCATTTGGGTGGTTAATTAGAATAAGAGTCTCCCAGACTTTTGTGCCTAAGGCTGGCTTTAAACTGTAATCCTCAGATCTCAGCATCCTGAGTGACTAGGATTACAGCCATGAGCCATGGTGCCTGGCTTCATCATTCTTTATTGGCAATTTACTTACTCAGGGAAAGAGCCTGCGTGACAAGCGAACTTGGGAGTGAAGTCAACTCAGTCTCATTGAAGCTCAGGGTAATCTCATCATTCTCTTTAGATACAGTTCATTATCCAAAACTTCCTACTGCTTTCTCATGTTTGAGTTTTACTTTCATTACCAGTATAAATTAGTCATCTTTTTGTCCAAATATGAGGTGTCAAAAGATATGAGGAAATAAGGAATGAAAGCTATGTTTTTACTTGACATGTGTATGTGTGTGTGTGTGTGAGAGAGAGAGTGAGTGAGAGAGAGAGAGAGAGAGAGAGAGAGAGAGAGAGAGAGAGAGAGAGAGAGCGCACACATGCACGTGTGGTATCTGTGTGTGTGTATGGGGCATAATGTATGACTCTCTAATGTTGTCTCCCCCTAGTGGCTGTTCTTCACACATGGCTCTGAGAGACAGGGTCTGTATTAGACTGTAGCTTGGTTTTCCTTTTCTTAAAGGCATCATGTCTTTTTTTTTTTTTTAATTTTTAATTTGTATGCCCAACAATTTAATGGTCTAACTGATTGACAGCCTATACTGAAGAATCTAGGAGCTTTTGACATTTTGGGTAAAGTTTATAAGCTGTAATGCTTTGTCCATAAAGGAAATCAGTCCTGTGGTTTAGGAACCTATCTCAAAAATGTATTCAAATGAAAAAAGCCACCAGTGGAGAATTTGAAGGTGGCTTTTTGAATCTCTTTTGATTATTTTTTTTGGTGTCCTTTCCTTTTAATTGTTTCTTTGATGCATTGTGTTGTTACTCTGGATATAATATTCTTGCAGCTGATCTGGGGTTTTATTTTAAGCTTTGGAAATGATTTGATCTTAACCTTATCTTGTCAAATTCTGGGGGAGAAAATGTCCTTGAGAGAACAAGAAGATGATGGGCAAGAAATAATAATCTTTCTTCTGTTTATTTCCCCTCTTGTTTCCCAAATCCAGAAATAGTCCTAGGAACTCAGGTTGCACCCCAGCATGACACATGTTTTGAAGATGAGAAGGTGCATTGTAAAAGCCTATTTATTCAGGGAGAAAAATTTCATACCATTTACATTCAAAGGCATCCTTGTGATACCGAAATAGACCATAGACCTCAGTGATGAAATTTTCATTTTTTTTCAGACTCAAAGCCAGATACGCTGTGTAATTTTATTTTATCTGCATAATCAGTGCTGCCAATCAGAATCTGCATTCTCCTTGTGAAGTAGACATAGGAGTCATTTTTCTATTTCACTATATATATCACATAGGTAATACAATATTCTAGTGGTAAAGTAGGCCGTGTTTATATTTTTGGATTCATATTTTTTGGTAACTTTTTTTTATAGCTCTCAAAGATACTGGCCTATTTCTTGTTGACTCTAAGCATGGAATGGTAAAATGGTGTACCATTAATGCTCAGTTGAATTGTCCTAGTGTATTTATTTATGTAAATATTTAGGAGTTAATGATAGTGTGTGTGCAGAAATGCACACATACTGTGGTAAACCACAAACATTTGCCTGGTTTTAGCTCACAACCACCATAGAATGGAAGTGTTAAGACGTTGGTATGCTTCTCATCCAAGCTGGTTGGAGTAAAGGTTCAACCAGATGCCATTTCCACAATCATGTACAGCGTAGCATTGAATGCTGTTTTGTAAAGAAAGTAACCATGCTTGCGGTAAACTGCCCTGATTTTCCAGTTGAATGTTCAGCAACTTTCACGAAGGTCATCTAAGTTATCCAGGTTCTTTATATTCACAGACAATTCATCACTCTCTCCATCCATCTTTCAGTCTTCCAACATAGGTTACGGTAGCTTAAAACACTTGAAAGCCGTTCAGAAATATTATCTCTGAGATTTCTTATGGGACCTTGGGTTGAAGATGTTGAACAGTTTTTCCAGCCTGCCTCTTCAAACAAAGTAATCATCAGAAGGTCATTCTTTGATTCGCTCACATATTCTGCAAACAGTTCTTGAATGTCTGTCGTGTGCTGCTGAGGGCTCTGGGGAAATAACTAAAAGCAGAAGAAAAGCGGATGGATGTTTGCCAGTGTGGAGCTTGTAGAAAAGCAGGATGGAATAGAGAACAGGGCTGTGCAGACCCTCTGGTGTTCAAGCCCAGCTCTAGCTCTTATTTACCGGTTGATCTAATACTGATGGGCCAATAAATGTGTTCATGTATTGGCAGGCTTGATGGATAGGAATGTTTAGGTTTGTTACTGAGGGGAAAATGTATAAGCTATAAGTGAAAGAGGGAAATGAAAATAACGAAGTCCAAGGAAGTAATACTATCAAATAAGGAGTGAATGAATGTTCCTTGTTAGAAAGGGTTTTGAAGCCAGCTTTTAAATACAAAGGACCAACACACACACACACACACACACACACACACACACACACACACAAAGTATATGTTTTACTCATGGTAGGTAATTGTGAGAGATGAATACTATTATTTTCTACCTTTTACTTGAGTTACCTGGGGTATGTGTTATGTCACTAGCTATGTTAACATGTGCTCACATTAGCATAGCTGGTAACTAACTGGAAATGCTGTTCAGGTCATCTATTCTCACAAATGTATCTTTCTGCCTTTCTGCCTCTCTTAAACTGGTTTGCTTTGTGCCCAGGTATGAAATAGCAGTGAAAGAGTTTATCACCACTACTTCAACCAATTGGGAACAATGGAAGAATAATCCATCAGATATGTTATTCTTGCCAAAATAGCCTTTTTTTTTGGAAAAAGAAAAGGAAACAATAACAACAAGAACAATGCTGTTTCAACTCTAGACTAACTGGATCAGGACTTATCCAATGCTTGAATGCAATATTGCCTTTTTTTCCCTCCCTCCCTTCCTCTCTCCTTTTCTTGTCTTCTGCCTCACTTTCTTTTCTTTTTTCTTTCTTTCCTTTTTTTTTTGGTCAGTTGTGGGTCTTGAGCTCTTCTTTGAGGCAAGCATGCTACCTCTTTAGCCACAGTGCCACTTCCAGTTTTCTGGTGATTAATTGGAGATAAGAGTCTCAAGGACTTTCCTGCCCAGGCTGGCTTTGCACTACCATCCTCAGATCTCAGCCTCCTGAGAAGCTAGGATTAGATTATAGGCATGAATCACCGACACCAGACTCATTCTCTTTTTCTTAAAAAAGAAAAATAGTGACGTAATAAGGAATGTGAAGGTATCTGGGTCTGGTGGGTTCAAATTAGCAGGAGGCTGTGCCATCTATCCATGTTCCTTTCCTCATCTCTACATGTTGGCACACTAACTTTAGCACTATCCAATTGCGGTATGGGTTGTATTTATAACCTATCCCGAAGAATGTAGAAATGTGCAGGAGATCTATAAATTGCTTTGGTGTTTCTACAGTACAACAAAGATATTTATAGTGTAGCTGGGCTTGTGACTTTTGGCACCTACAAAGATCTGATTGAAGCTTCAGTTATCTCATCATAAGTCAGAGGTGACCCTTGGAAACTTTCTAGGAGAACCCCTGTTCATTTAACTTTCCCATTCATCTCTGTGGCTCTTCATGTACCACCCTGTCTGGTAACCATCCAGCCAGTGCCAAAGCCATCAATATTTAATTGGGTTGGCCCTAGTATTGTGATGTTATGAGAACAGCATTGTTGATTGACAATTCCTATTTTCTATTCTGTGATTTTTTTTAACAGTCATGAGTTTATTAAGCACTATTGGAATACAAGCTTCTGGAATTAATTAAGAAACAACTACTGCTTCTTAGAGGCAGTACTAGGAGAGAAATACTTTGCAGTAAGCTTTTACATGATTTATATGCTTTGAGTCTCAATTCTTAGAAAAAGAGTTAAATTAACATAAACTAGCCTGGAATGGCTGCTGCTCTTGCTGTCTTTAAGACACTCACAGGGCTGGCCAGCCTTTCACTGTCTCCAAAGAGCATTGGTTAAATGCTGACTTACATTCAGGCTTTTCTGATGGTGTCAGCTACATTTCTGTGACATTTTCTATTTTCACCTAGCACTTCCCTGTTTGGCTGTTCTTCTAAATCTGAGATTTCCTGGAGAGAATACACATTTAATACAATATTCAGAAAAAATAGGAGGAAGAACATTTGCTTTCACTATTTCCAACTCATCTTAGGATAAATTTTGTATTTCCAGTAGAGACTTGGAATGAAGTCCCTGACGGTTTTGAAACATGAATTTAGCTATTATCTTCTAGAAACACAACAAAGTCTGCTACCAAGCAAAAGTTTTGTCATTTCTCAGGGGCTGACCAAAGTTTTACCTCTTGGTTCAGTTTGCTAGCCGCTCTGACTGATATGCAAAACTCCCTGAATGGTTGCAGACTGGGCCATTCTTATCCCTCAGATCATTGCTTACAGATTCCTTTCCCCAGAATTCTTTCATGTTTTCTGTTATCCTGTGGGAGGCTTAGTATTCCTTTATAGAGTACCTTAATCCATCTTCTCCATCTCTTCTCTCCCTCTCACAAGAAAAAAAGAACACCCAGCAAGGCACTAGTGTCTCATGAATATAATCCTAGCCAATCAGGTGGCTGAGATTTGAAGATGGAAGTTTAAAGTCAGCCCAGAGAGGAAAGTTCATGAGCCTCTCATCTCCAAAAACACTACTCAGAAAAAGCGGAAAGTGTCCCTGTGGCTCAAGTGGTGGAGCACTAGCCCACTAGCCTTAAAGAAAAGAAGCTCAGGGACAGCACCCAGGCCTTGAGTTAAAGTCCCAGGAGCTGTGTGTGCGCGCATGCGCAAGCGCGTGTACAGCCCCTCCCCCCTCCCCCCATGGCACTGTACGCATCTGCTTCCTCATTCTAGTGTCTCCGAGATACTGGTTAAATAATGAATGGCAAACATATTGCAATTTCATGCTTTCTTGGTGTCCAAGACAAAGAATATTTTTAGGTTATGCTCATTAAATTCTTACCATTCATTTTTTTAAAAAAGAAAATTAACAATGGCAATGCCAAGTTTCTCAGGCACTTCTAAGACAAAACAGGTCAGTGGTTCTCAAAGGAAGATGATTTAATCATATAAATGGCAGTGTCTGAAGACATTCTTGGATGTATGCTTCAGACTCATAGCAAAGCATTATCTAACCGAAAATGTCAGCCGTGTTGATATAGAGAAACCCTGGGGTAGATGAAAGCATATAGAGCTTGGCAGGTCAAAGATAGTTTTATTTTGTTCTATATATGTAAGTTCTCAGTTCACATTCGGAGATCTCATCAGCAATAATAATTGCACAGAGAATAATAGCTTATGCTCGTTGTGTGTGTGTGTGTGTGTGTGTTGTGCACACGCGTGCATGGGCGTGCATGTTTGTGTGTGAATTGAGGGGCTTAACCTCAGTACCCCTTACCTCCCTTGCCTTTTTCACTGAAGGCTGGCATCTATCACTTGAATCACAGCTCCACTGCTGGCTTTTTGCTAATTCACTGGAGATAAGAGTTTCATGACTTAGAATTAAAATCCTTACATCTCCACCTCCTGAGTATCTCGAATTACAGATGTTAGCCACCAGTGCCTGGCCACAAATACTGTCTTATTTAATCCTTTCAAAAGTGTTGTGATTTAGAAACTACTATTATTTTCGAGTGAGGAGAGCAAAGAATTTACTGAGAAACAAAGAAGCTGCTTTACTAATCTAGAAAATTCTGTTCATTGTCACACTTTGAAGAGTCTAGTAGAATATTTTGTTCCAAGATGTTAGATTCTAGTCTTGGATCTCACTTTCCTACCTCTTCTCAGGAGCAATTTTTTTTTTTGTTATTTGATAAAAGTAGATTTCTCTGATTCTGTTCACTTGTATGGACATTGAGATCCACAGAGTATCACCTAGAAGATTCATTTACATATTATATTCTTAGGGACAAAAGTAATTAGTATGTCTGCTGTTTTGACTCTTCTAAGAAGTATCACATGACATGCTGTTGTATTTGTTTTACATTTACTAAATTAAAACATGAGTGGTTAATTAACTCATCACTTTGTTTAGGGCAATGTTTCTCAACTTCAATGAGCTCATGCAAGGGTTTTGTGAAGTTGACACATTTTAACTTCCATGTTCTGCACTTCTACCAGTTTCTTAGGTCAGGCTCATGCTGCTAGACCAAATGGCACAGGAGCAGCAAAATGTGAGCATGCTCTTTCAAGGCATAAGATGCTTTGAAATCAGAATTAATGCAGAGCTGAGGTGATGTCACGAGACTTTTCTCCATATTAGTGGTTTGATTCTTACATAAAGCATCTTGTCCATCTGGTTTTGTTTAGAATGAAATATCTCCTCCTCCTTTTAAAGGCTTCTAAGTATATACATATAAGTATATTAAAAGCATATATAGGTGTATGTATATATACGTATTTGTGTATGCATTTTATCATTTTTGGTTATCAAAGGTATTTTTTAAGAAGGCCTACAACCCTTTCAAATCACAGAAGAAACGTTATAGTGGCCTTGACACATAAATAATAATATTTACAGTTTTTGTTTTTCTAATTACATTTCTAAAGATAGCAAAGGGAACATTTTTTTAAATGGACCCTCTGTGATTTTAGATATAAGTTTTTCCAATCTCTGTGTGTCAGTGAGAATTAAGATACTTGCGGCTCACCGTGCCCTGTCATGCCAGCTTATTTTGTAAGGAAATCAAATGTGGCACCTTTCAATTAATTTTCTTTACTTCCCTAATCTAAAGACAGATGGAGCAGGCTCTGGAGCATGATTGCACTCAGTGGATTTCCTTGACTTCCTCAATTTCATCTCCTATCATATCATAATTTGTTAAAAAAAAAAAGTCCTTCAGCAAAAGCTAGCAAGTACTCACAAACAGGAAGGTGTTAGTATTGAAAAATAATTTATTCTCCATCATGAGTTTGGCAACTCTTCAGAGTCTCACAGTGGCAGATCTCATTTGTCCCTGAAGGTCCCGCAGGAGTGCTGAAGTAGAAATGTGTCGTGGATTGGAGTTGGTCAGTATCCTTGGGAAGAACTTATGTGCAAGCTATTTTGGAGGAAGAAGAAAGAGGAGGAGAGGCAGGAAGGGAGGAAGAAAAGAGGTGTCTGCCTGCACATGGCCTTTTGTGCAATGTGGGCATCAGTGTGTTGGTGAGATTTAAGAGGCTTACAGTATAGTCCAGTGTCAGGTGAAAAGCCTGCCTAGTTTTATAATGACATGGATTGTGGTCATGACAAACTTGAGTAACAAACAGGGAGACAAATTATGGTCTGACTTTTCTTATGCGTGTTCACAGAAAACAAAACAACAACAACACAAAGAACAAGAAAATTGTACCAGTTTATCTCTGAGTGATATTGTCAGGAGTAATTGTTATTATCTTCTTTTCTATTTCATTCTCTAAAATTCTCCATTAAACAAAAATAAGCTTTTGTATCAGAATTTCAAAATGCAGTTTACAAAATGATAGAAACTAGCAAAGTTACAGCTTTAAACATTCTATCTGAGAGACCACAAATGATAGATATATTTGGAAATAAATGTATTCTGAAGAATTTCTAGGGGAAGGATACATTTTTAGATGATTTAGCCTATCTTTGCATTTTTAAGGTTTATAACTCTACAGGTCTTCACGTTATTTTTTTTTCCCTTTCAATTTCACTACTTGCTCAGTACTATCTGCATCTTAAAACAAGACTATGACCAATAGGATATATAAGTAGTGGTCATTAGTGGACTCAGTCAGTTGGGCAGTGTGTATGTTGTACTTGAGTATTTGGATATATAAATATATGTAAATATGTATGTTTATTTATTTTGTATCTATCCTAGGGCTTGAACTCAGGGCCTAGACATTGTCCCTGAGCTTGTTTTACTCAAGGCTAGCACTATACCATGTGAGCCACAGTTCCACATCTGGCTAGTTGCTGGTTAAGTGGAGATAAAAGTCTCATGAACTTTCCTGCCTGGGCTGGCTTCGAACTGTGATCCCCAGGTTTTAGCCTCCTGAGTAGCTAGGATCACAGGAGTGATCCACCAGCTTCCCCAACTCACAAATAGATATTTAAGAGGAGATCTTGACTTCACTACTAGCAACATGAGTATTGAAAAATAATCTGAATATATCAATTTAGTTACCGTGTTCCGAAAGGCCACTTCCTGCTAACTTGCCTTCTGATACTTAGCCCCAATGAATAGATTTTGAAAGGTGTATGTTCATATCAGTATGTCTTCTCTTACTGTCCTTCACTGACTCTTTTCTCTCTTCTTTCTTTCACCAGATTGCAGATTGTGTTTAAGGTATCTGTAGACTGATCAATGTGGGCTTGACCTACCACAGAAGCAGCAAGTTCAGTCTCCTCCATTGCGCTTGGTTGGGCACTGCTGATAAACTCGACATCACCTGTTGCCTGTGTGGAAAATTCCCAGTATTGAATTTTTGTTGTTGTTGTGCACGAAGGAGACCAGCAAAGACAGTAACACAGACTCATCAGACCAGAGACATCAGGAAGATTCTTTTAATTTCTTCTTTCTTTTTTTTTTCTTTTTCGTCTTTTTATTTGTTTTTACTGTGCCCTCAGGACATTTCCTCTCCCTAGAGTTCTGGACTTTCAACCAAACCCTGTCCAGTCGTTTTGATTTTGCTATTTTGTTTTAGTACTTTTTTTTTTTTTTAAAGATTTTCCCCAACACATTGTATTTTATTTCTGCACATCAGAAATGGGCCTACAGACCACCAAGTGGCCCAGCCATGGGGCTTTTTCCCTGAAATCTTGGCTTCTCGTTTTCCTGGGGCTCTGCTCACAAGCATCACAACTCCTGGCCTGTCCCAGCGTGTGCCGCTGCGACAGGAACTTTGTCTACTGTAATGAGCGAAGCTTGACCTCAGTGCCTCTTGGGATCCCGGAGGGCGTCACCGTACTCTACCTCCACAACAACCAAATTAACAACGCTGGATTTCCTGCCGGGCTGCACCATGTGCAGTCAGTGCACACCGTCTACCTGTACGGCAACCAACTGGACGAGTTCCCCATGAACCTTCCCAAGAACGTCAGAGTGCTCCACCTGCAGGAAAACAACATTCAGACCATTTCCCGGGCGGCTCTCGCCCAGCTCCTGAAGCTCGAAGAGCTCCACCTGGATGATAACTCCATCTCCACGGTGGGGGTGGAGGATGGGGCCTTCCGCGAGGCCATCAGCCTCAAACTGTTGTTCTTGTCCAAGAACCACCTGAGCAGCGTGCCTGTGGGGCTGCCCGTGGACCTGCAGGAGCTGAGGGTGGACGAGAACCGCATCGCCGTCATCTCCGACATGGCCTTCCAGAACCTCACAAGCCTGGAGCGCCTGATCGTGGACGGGAACCTCCTGACCAACAAGGGCATTGCCGAGGGCACGTTCAGCCATCTCACCAAGCTCAAGGAATTCTCCATCGTGCGCAACTCCCTCTCCCGGCCGCCTCCGGACCTGCCGGGCACCCATCTGATCAGGCTGTATCTGCAGGACAACCAGATCAATCACATCCCCCTGACGGCCTTCTCCAACCTCCGGAAGCTGGAACGCCTGGATATCTCCAACAACCAACTCCGAATGTTGACCCAGGGGGTCTTCGATAACCTCTCCAACCTGAAGCAGCTCACTGCAAGGAATAACCCTTGGTTTTGTGACTGCAGTATTAAGTGGGTCACCGAATGGCTCAAATACATCCCTTCCTCTCTCAACGTGCGGGGTTTCATGTGCCAAGGCCCCGAGCAAGTTCGAGGGATGGCCGTCAGGGAGTTGAATATGAATCTTCTGTCCTGCCCTGCCACCACCCCGGGGCTGCCTCTCTTCACCCCAGCCCCAACTACTCTCCTGCCAACAACGCAGCCTCCCACGCTTTCTGCTCCAACCCCCAGTCGAGGACATACCCCTCCAGCTCCCACCCCATCGAAACCCCCCACCATTCCTGATTGGGATGGCCGAGAAAGAGCGACTCCACCCATCTCTGAACGGATCCAGCTCTCGATCCATTTCGTAAATGACACTTCCATTCAAGTCAGCTGGCTCTCGCTCTTTACTGTGATGGCGTACAAACTCACCTGGGTGAAGATGGGTCACAGTCTGGTAGGGGGCATTGTCCAGGAGCGCATAGTGAGTGGTGAGAAGCAACATCTGAGCCTGGTGAATTTAGAGCCCAGATCCACCTATCGGATTTGCTTAGTGCCCCTGGATGCGTTTAACTACCGCACCGTGGAAGACACTATCTGTTCCGAGGCCACCACCCTGGCCTCCTACTTGAACAATGGCAGCAACACCGCATCCAGCCACGAGCAGACGACTTCTCACACCATGAGCTCCCCTTTTCTGCTGGCCGGCTTGATTGGGGGCGCCGTGATATTTGTGCTCGTGGTCTTGCTCAGTGTCTTTTGCTGGCACATGCACAAAAAGGGGCGCTACACCTCCCAGAAGTGGAAATACAACCGGGGTCGGCGGAAAGATGACTACTGTGAGGCCGGCACCAAGAAGGACAACTCCATCCTGGAGATGACAGAGACCAGTTTTCAGATCGTCTCCTTAAACAACGATCAGCTCCTTAAAGGAGATTTCAGACTGCAGCCCATTTACACCCCAAATGGGGGCATTAATTACACAGACTGTCATATCCCCAACAACATGAGATACTGCAACAGCAGCGTGCCAGACCTGGAGCACTGCCATACATAACAACCCAGAGGCCCAGAGTCAGACTGGCAGACAACCAAACTCTGGGGAACACACAAGTGCGTGCACATACAAGACACGCAAATTACATTTGATAAATGTTACCCAGATGCATTTGTGCATTTGAATACTCTGTAATTTATACGGTGTACTATATAATGGGATTTAAAAGAAAAAAAAAAGTGCTATCTTTTCTATTTCAAGTTAATTACAAACAGTTTTGTAACTCTTTGCTTTTTAAATCTTAAAAAAAAAATCGTTGCTGAAGTACTGTACAGGGTTGTACAATGAGAACCCAAGGCCAAGGCAGAAGAGTGAGTAATTCTTCCTGACGATGCACACCAAACACTTTGCTGTTTGGAGCAGTCAGAATGAATTCCCTTCCTAGATCTGATGGGCAGATGAAAGGTGAGGTTTGAATGGACTCATCAGGGTTCAGGAAATAAAGTAGCTAAAGCAAGGACTAGCCCAGGTATTTTCATGCTATTTCTCTATCTCTTGGGCTAGAAGAAAAGTGAATAGGTCCATATTACAAGACTGGAGGGGAGTTACTCTGACTTGACCCAAGGCAGGAATGGCAGAGAGCATCATGAGGAAGTGAGTTCCCAGGAGATGTTAACCCACCTTGACAGCATCAAGAAATTTGAGAGGAGATTTGAAAAATACCTGCAACCCTAAGGGTTTACTTTCTGACTGGAAACTTCAAAATCACTCTTCTTGCTTCCTTGGCCCCATGTGATAACAGAGTCCTGAGTCTGATTCAATCATCAGACAACCAGTATATAATTAGTCTTAGAGAGAAGACTCCCTTAAAAAGTGTCACTAATTCAAATTGTATGTCAGGTGGAACCACATTCAACAGAGATATATTCTAGAATAATTTTTTAGAAGAGGCTAATAAAATAATGGGAAGAACTATATTGAATGGAATTATTTTTGATAATAAGAATTATTTGGGTAGTTTCACTGAGGCTATATCAACATGATACTTAGAACAACAAGGGAACACTATTTGGAATATATCACAGTGTTTATTTAAAAAAAAAAAGGACTGATATTATTTAGATACAAAAATAACCAGTCAGTAGTTCTGTTGTACTAGGTCAACTGACTTTGTGAATATCATGTTGAAATAGCTTGAATTAATACCTGTATCCCCTCCCAAATTCTTGTCTTCCAATCATCTTTCATGTATTTTTATAATTAAGTTATATATGCCAACTTTGTTTTCTCCCTCTGCTCAGTGTTTCAAAGGAAGATATGGATGCAAGTTTTGGTTGCACAAAATATCCATATAATTTCTCATTCTTGAGGATGTATCAAAGCTGGCTATAAGAAAATGCAAAAATTAATTTAAAGCAATACTAAGTTTCCACCTTGGACTGAATTTGATCCTCTTCCACATTTGAAATTTCATTTGTTCCTTTTCAATTGTGGATGTTCCTCTAATATGGGAATTGTGGAGAGAAATTGGACCATCAAGGAAAAGTGAATAAGTCAGATTGCGGAGTTTCCCTAATTTTGACAGAGCAAATTAATAGCAGAGGACATAGAAAAAAAGAGGGATATCTGTGCTTAATTCTAGATATTTTTGAAGCAAGTGCATCTTCAGAAAAGACATATAATTTACTCTAATCCTTGCCATCTCTTAGATGTAGAAGGGCTATAGATTACATACATTTTCTAAGAAACTAAAACAATAAAAACCCCACACAGTTGGAAAACTATTTTCAAAGTCTTCGTTAGGTATTTCACTCTGTGCTGTGTATTTCCTTTATGGGCTGACCATTATTTTAGAGACACATAAAGTGTCACAATTCTTTTGCTTTCTCTCTCTTTAAGCAAAATAAAACTGTGATGTGTCTTCTTTTTTTTTAAAGTTTAGGTATAAAATGCTATGCAAGTTTTCCCTTATAGTAAGAGCTTTATTTTCTTTAATAATAGACCCCAAGTTATATGTTTTAATCTCCCTCATCCCTCAGAGCAAGCAGAAGACGCTATAAATACAGTAGACACAAGAACTGAAAAGGTGGAGTCAGTAGAGCTGAACTTAGCTATGAATTAATTTAATTCTAAAGTGACTTTGATTTTCATTATAGTCTGTTAGCTGGGGGTGGGGTGGGATTAGGCTATTTTTTTATGCCACATAGGCATAGTAAAGGGAATAAGACAATCTCAGAAGGAGTTCTATCAGTAAGCCATCTAAAAATCGATGACATGGGGGTACCTAGCTGAATAATGCCCTTTCTCTCTCCTCTTCCCCTTGGCTGTGTAGATAAAACTGTGTTGAAATGATGGTACTTTGGATTCTGAGGTATTTTTATTTCTGTTATACACAAAATAGTCATTCTCATTTATTTGTATTGTGCTTTTTTTTTTTTTTTAAACTCCCAGTGGGATTTCTGGCTGCTGAAACTTCTTTGCTTTGTTCCAGGAAGTGTAAGAATGGAGACGTTCCCAGAATAGCATGTGACATTCACAGAAGGATAGGGGTTTCAGTGGCACAATGGAGAACCAGTCCCGTGAAATGATTAGGGTGTGCTCAAGGCATTCTTCTGTCAGAAAGAGCTTCTGTCAGAAAGAGATAGGCTTTATTTTGATTTCATGCACAAATGCGATGGAGACATCTACAATTACAATCAGTCTCCCGTTTGTAGTAACTAACCTGGGGTTCTTGCCTTCCTCGGGAGAGAAAGCACGTAGTGGGATCTGTAATGTCAAAGGCATATCTTGGAAATTGCTGAACCACGATCTCTGTTGGATTATGCTTTGACTGGCATTTTTAGTCAGGACAGTGGTTTGCAATGCCTCCACTGCAAGTGGGGCCTCTCTTGCCAACAACATAATGCATAACAAGGTGGTTAGTCAAGAGTCAGGGCTGCATGTTCAGGCCAACACCACTGGGAAAAGCCCATGTTCACTGGCCTATAAGAAGCTTCACACTGACCAGTTGAAATGATCTCAGATAGCACCTAAGCCAATCAGCACAGGAGCTGTCAGTGTAAGGGGAACATATCAGAAGGGAAAGGCATAGCCACGGTCACACAGATAGTAACAATAGGTGATTCCTACCAAGAGTAGTCAATAATACTACCTTTTTTTTGAGACCTGTGTTTGATCATGGAGAGCCCTAGGCTTTTCTCAAACACTGAGGACAGTCACAGGCAGAAATGAGAAGATTTCCCTGCATCTTTTCTTTGTGCAACAAGGGGAGAACATCTCCTTTGTGAGAAATCATGCAATTTATAAGTCTCCAGGTGGTGTGGAGACTATATTAGACATTTTCCCCTGAAGTTATAAACAAAAATATAATGTGACCAGTCCAGTTTAAAAAAATGTATTAATCAAGTAACTACCACCATTTCCTATTAGCGTGGACCATAATGGTCTTTGTCATTTCACACAAGTCAGCACTTCCTTCTCTGCTGGGGAAGACAAGTTGTTCATGTTGGCAAAAGCATTTATTCAAATAACCAACTTTATCGTCCTGTAGAGCTACTAGCAGCCATCGTATCCACTGCAGCTTTTGAGAGTCAAGAGGTGAATTCCCATTGATATCTCTGTTTATGGCAATTTTTCTTTTTGGTAACCTATAACAAGAAGACATGATAGTTTACTTTAGAACATAGAAACAACACATTCACCCATAACTTTTTTAGATGCACGATAAAAATAAAGCAGAAAAGAGTACCCAAAAGAGGAAAAATACACACACAAAACAATACCCAGTTTCCTGGTCTTGTCAGAGCCTGCCTGATGCTCTTTTCTTAAGTCAAAATGCTAATAACAGGAAGCAGTTGCTTCCATCTTTCTATGTTATCTTTGTGGGGTTGAATGACAATCACTGGGAATGGAGGTTACTAATTGTGGGGACAATGATTTGTACACATAGGACAGTTTGAACTTTCGTTATTGCTGTTGTTGTTTGGTTTTATAGCTACACACTCCACCAGAAAGAGCACAAACAAAGCCAGTGCAACAGCATTGTTTTTAATTCATAGAAAACATGATGTGTGCATACACAGATAGATGAGATGTTTGTAAAGATTTTGTGAGATGAAAAATTTATGATTGGGTTAATCTCCTAGGCTTTCCCAGCACCTTAATTGAGGCAATAGAAGTAATCCCCACCGAGTGTTCCCTGCAGGACTGATAGATATATTCGTGGAAAATTCATTCTGATGATTTGTCATGGCTTGGATCCTATTGATTTGCTTCTGGGCTGTGTGCAGTGTTTTCTCTCCAACAAGGGGCTACAAAAAGGCTGGAAGATTGTGCACCACACATTCTCTGAGACATCCCACGTTGCACACTTTGTTAACTTCAGACTTCACTCTACACTATACAGTACCTTGTTGATATATTCAGTAAAAGCTTATTTTAAAAGAAAACCACATTGTGTTGATCTGAGTAAGTTTCTTGGGAGATGGCTAATGCTTGGGTTGGTTGTTGATGATCCAGAAGAAAATGAGCACCACTTCCAGATGGAGCAAGGAGGCAGGAATAAATCTGGTGGTGTAAGTTTCATATTCTTCCCCTGTGAAATCACCTTCTGAAGTCCCATCTTCTTTTCTAGTTCCCCACTAAATGGTGTGTTCTTATAAATATCTTTTATGTAGACATACATACATACACAGAATATAATAACCCTTTGTATCTGTGGAAACCTTGTTTAGGATATAAATAATATCAATGTAGTTTTTCAATCACAAGGGGCCCCAGGCAGAATGGTCTTATATATCAGTCTTCTTTAAGAATAGGCTGCCTGGTTACTTTTCTCCTTCTGAAAAGTAGCTCGTCCACTCATGCTTTCAGTGGACAGACATGGCGGTTCATCTTTTCATAAGCTCAAGCTCGATTCTGGATTTGTTCTGTAGGATTTTTCAGAACCCTCTTCCATATTTTACCGTGAATGTATTTGACAGACTGAAGCAGGAAGCAAATTTGTGACAGCTCAGTTAACTAATATTACTTCTTGCAGAGGGTTGGTTGGAAAATGAACTGCACTACAAAAGACAGTGGTAACACGATTCCTATTACATTGGAGAGATATTACATGAAATAAAGTTCACAGTGTACTTGGCTAACTTTTTTTTTTTGTCGGATGTGGGGCCTGAACTCTATTAGCTCTTCAGCTCAAGGCTAGCACTCTACCACTTGAGCCACAGCACCACTTCTGGCTTCTTCTGCTTATGTGGTGCTGAGGAATCCAACCCAGGACCTCATGCATGCCACACAAGCACTCTGTCACTGAGCCACCTTCCCCAGCCCTACTTTTGACAAGAGTTTACAGACTTTTCCTCTATGATACCATTCACTTAGCCAAGGAATACTATTAATTCAAAAGAATTGATGAGGATCCATCTCATCTTTTCCAGGCTCTAGACTGAGTTTAACGGCCTCACAATAGAATCAAATATAGTCAGCCAAATCATGTATAAACTACACCATTCTGTCTCTGAAGGTATGTATTAATTTACTCATCTACTATCTACTGATTTATGTAGGTTTTTCTGGGGATGCAGAGGAAATAAAGATTGCCATTTAGGAACTCATGGAACACATACTGAATGCTTGTATTATGCATTGTATTATGCCACATGGCCATACATTCTTTCAATAAACTAGCAAAATACCCAAGATAAAAGCAAAGCTGTATCTAGCTGCTGGTTTTGGTTTTTAATGGGTGATCCAATGTAAGGGCACATTGACAAATCAGAACTTAATTTGAATTAAAATTTCAGATTCACACCAAAAAAATTGAAAATGTGGGAAATGTAATTGAAAATTCCACATGCTCATATATGAGGAAGCAGAATGGAAATTGTTGTAAGTTATCAATAATTATGACACCTGACATTTATCAAGCATGCATATACATGCATATGCACATGTATGTGTGAATTCATTTACTTTGGTACATATCTTGTATATAGCCATGTGATGTAAATTCATTTCTCAGACTTTCAGATTTTAAAGCAGAACTTCACAATCACAAATTCTATAAATGACGGAATCATAAATAAACCCTAACCACCACTTCAAGAACTCCTGTCCTGAAGAGCCTCAAGACTGATTGACCCTCAGGACAAATTGTTCAGGAATATCAAGAATTGTTCATTAAAGAGTTATTATAGTTATAATAATAATCTCACAATAGAGGCCACTATGAATATTTATGGCAAATCAATGGAACACTTTCAAAAACATCGCAGATACCTATCTATGTATTTTCAGGCTTCTAGCTTCCCATTATTCTGTACAGTTCTGTTTTGTGATAAAGGCTGAACCCTTCTTTGATATAGAAGTTTCAGATAGAATCAATCCCACCCTCAGGGAGAACTGGAAGAATTATTCAGAGGGCTGACACAGGCTATTTTTAGGAATGGATTTGCTGCATACTGGAGAGATTGCTCTAAGTATCCTGTAGATCCTGCTGAAGGTGCACATATGTCAGAGTCAATTAGAGCATTGACAAACTGGCTTCTGAATTTAACATTTTTATAGTACAAATAGATATGTGCTTTATAGGGATAGTAGAGTTTTATTTTCTTTACTTAGAACATTAACACGTTTTTTTTTCCTTGTGGTAGGAGGCAGTACTGAGATAGAATTCAAGACTTCAAATGGTCTATTAATTGAGCTAAAGTCCAAGTCCCCTGACCTTTTTAGTTTGTTTTCAGATAGGATCTCTTACTTTTGCCTGGGCTAGCCTGGAACCACCATCCTTCTATCTCTGCTTCCTCAAGCACCTGGGAATACAGATATCTCTGGCACATCTTGGTCATGGATACAGAATTTTAGTGATACTTTTCAAACCATGATCAGTGGCATGAATACCAACTGATGATCCCATATGTCAGTTTTCTTGACATGAAGTCTAAAATAGATGACCATTTCAACATGTCCTTGGAGTGAGGGTGTCTTATGATTTAATGACATTATAAATATGCATATTGGGTCAGTGTTTCCCTTATCAAATACAACAATGTACTGGATCCAGGAGTCTTAATAAATCCCCTGGTTTAGTTAGCATGGGCCTTAGTAGGTTTAGTTTTGGTTTTGTTTGTCAAGTATTTGCTGAAGATTGGTAAGTTGGGGTGGTGAGCAGAAAAGTTTTCAAAAGGAGTTCAATTTTACATCCAATTTGTATCCAGAAGTTGCTAGTAGTATTCTGAGCATGGCCTAGTTCTTTCTTCAGTGGCTCAGGTACCTACCTTTAAATAGTCAGCCGAGCATCTTGCTATGTTCAACAAAGACTGGATCTCTCCAATGTATTTTCTCTTTTCCATCCTGCCACTACCGCTTGGCCTCTCTCAGGCTCACTTCGGCCTTTTTTACATACTACAGGGCAGAGGACAATCAATCTATAAAGAGGGATTGAGAATGATTGACTTCCTGTGGGAAATGCCCACTGCCATTAAGTGTAAAACAGAAGTAGAACTCCTATGTTAGGTCCCACATCCCTACCTGTGCTGCCTCCCCCTTCATTCTAGTTACTAGATAAGATCTGTGTTTAGCATGAACAAGCATGCATAGACACTCAGAAACCTCCAATGCTGTACTTCTGCTCAAGATATTTATACCATGATTGTTGCCTTCATCTAAGGACATACTCATCAATTATGTTCCTTGGAAAATTGCTTACGTCATATTTTCCAACCATCTGAATCCCTTGTAAAGTTAACAACTTTGAAATCTTACTTTTTTAAATCATCTACATACCTTAATGTGTTATGCTTTTGTTTCATGTCTATACTCTGGGTACCCTGGAGGAGGAGAACACATTCAGTCAGTTGTTCATTATGCATAGTGAAAAGTACCATGCCCAATGCCTGGTAGACACTCAGCCACCTCTCACTTTCTTTTGACTAAAGATTATTTTAAAAAACCTTCAGACAAAGTTGTGAGAATCTGAATTATATGAATTATAGAAAGCAACTATTAGCCATTGTTTTTTTCATATTTTTTGTGATTCTTTTTTTTAAATTTAATTTAATTTTATTTGTGAACATACTGTACAGAGGAGTTACAATTACGTGGGCAGGATAATGCGTACATTTCTTACCAAGCATTGCAGCCTCCTCCTTTGTTTTATTTTTTGTGATTCTTTAGTGGCCATACATTCCTCTGATTTGGAATGCTTAAGATGAAGTCAGGGTATGTCTGTTTCTGCAGAGTAAGCTGAGTGAACTATTGAAATGACTTGAAAGACTTCCTTTGCTGTCTGGTACAGACAGTCTCAAAATGCTCAGGCAGCTGTTAAAAGATATATCTTAAAAATCACCTTTCAACAAAATTTTATGACAATAAAAAGTTCACAAAGTAAGGGTAGATAAAAAAGTCAAACTATGTGGCAATTTTGCCAGTCAAAATGACTTCTTCCCATATAAAACATAGGTTGATTTTCTTTTCATTTCAATAAACAAAATCAAGAAACAGTCTTTATTCACTGTCACAACCTGCTGCATAAATAATACAGCAGGTATCATTTGGAGGGTTATATTGTTTTCTTGATTATGTCTGGGGTGGATAGTCCTTTCTAGAAATGATATGTCTCTAATGGAGGAGGAAGTGATATTTTGTGTATTAAAAACTCAGACTTAAAATCAGTCTCACTCATTCTAGAAAACCAGCTCTAACACCGACCAGACAAATTTGCTTTGCCAAATAACGTACAATTGAAGATGATCTGTTTCTTTTTCCAGAAATGGGGACAAAGATATCATTATGGTGACATGTTGTTAACATGTTATCTGATACTAAGATTCAATAAAACGTAGAATATATGACATTCCACACCATGTAAGTAGGTTCATTCAAACCTACTTAACAAAGGTCGGGTGGCATTTCCACCTTTTATGGTGAAAGCAAAATTTCTTGAGAATTAGGACCAGAATTGAAGACAGGGTTTTTTTTTTTAATGTTGAATCCTAAAAGTTCCACAAAATAATAATTATTGCTCTTTTATAATTGTATTTTGGAAGAGCTAGAAAAGTTACCATAGGATAATAAAACAGTAGCTTGGATATCACTGACTAACACTGTTGAATAGAAAGAGATCATGTTATTCATAATGTAGCATATCTTCTCTGTAGGTTATAAAGGTCAAGTTGGTGTGGTTATTGTGAAATATCAGCTCAAGAAATGTAAATATTTTTATTGTACAGATACTGTACAGAGGGGTTACAGTTTCATGAGTAAGGGAATGAGTACATTTCCTATTGAGCATTATTAACCCCTCCTTTGTGTTTTCCCTACCATCCCTTCCCTCCCGCCTCCCCTACTCCTCCCCACGAAAATTGTAAAGTTCTTTTTCAACATCGTGTCTTGTACATCTCAAGGAAATCTAAACCTTAAACAGTCCGGAGGCTGAGTGTTCTGAAAACACTAGAAACTAAGAGCTTTAAACTATCAAAGTGATAAAGTTGTTTCAAAAATCTAATTTTTTTCATATAGATAGCAGTGGTGTCTATAGGCCATTAACCTCTTAGATGGGAAGATAAAGTACTCACATATAATACATCTCTTTAATTCTAAGATGAAGCCGTCTGGAGCTCTTGCATATGTTTATGCTTTGTTTTTCTCATCCACACATGAGCAATAGCAGTACCCATCTGCACAATAATGGCACAGCAGAGTTCCGGGCACATACTGAGTGCTCATTATGTATCCACAGCTTGCAAGTTTGGTGGTTCTGGTCATTTCTGCTCTATCATCTATGCTAGTTTTCCATGAAGTTTAGCTTTAATTAATTGAGCTGATCTATACTTTTCTTGAAAATGTAAGATGAGGGTGGGATACAAACATAGAAATATTTCACTCAGTTCCATTTAGTGAAGGCTGAAATTTAAACAATAAGGACATCCTTAACTAGACATGTTCAAGGAACAAGTGTGTAGCCTTAAAAGCAGAAGCTGTGGAATCACAAAGAATGTTTCCTTTGTGTCTACATGTTGTTCTTTGAGGTTCCAAAGGTTCACTTTGAAAGAAACTTCTTAGGACTCAATAGAACCATTTATACCATCTTTGGTGACAGGCATTATGGATAAAAATTACAATTGAATGAAGAAAGAAGCAAGTAGGAACAAAACGTAATTATTTCCAATGCTTTTCTTTCAAAAGGAAAGAAATGAAAACTATATTAATAAGTAGGCATATTTATAAAATACTTACTTCAGTAAAAATTATCAAAGATAGATCTCCCTATAATAAAATTGTATAAAGCAGAGTTATTTCTAAAGATATGAAATAGATTTTCAAACTTTGCAAGGCTTTTATGTACCAGTTATTAAGTTTTACATGTTTAACAAAGGGAATTGAAAGAATAATACCAGGAAAACATTAAATAATAAAAAAAACTGTCTATTCGGATAAAATGAACAGATTTTAACACCAACACTGGCACTTCTTTCTCCAAACAAGTTTCTGAAAAATATGCAAAATCATAGTCTTTATAAAATTAGAGGATGCTTTTTTAAGAATAATTAGATAATTCTTTCTTGCAATGCATTTATAAAAATCACTGCTTAACAGATAATAATGAGATGTTAATTTCAGTATATTTGGACTTTAAAATGGTAGCCTAAAAAGAGCTTCCAGTAAACAGTAACTTCTTAAATCATCTAATACATCGATTATAAAATACTGTTTTGTTAAAGGTACTTATATAATAGACTTTCCAGTAATTTATATTCAGGTAATGATTGATATGTTAAATTAATGGCTTTTAATTTTGTAATTAGAAAATGACCCTTGGGACTGCAATTGACTTATTATTCCAAGTGATCCTTCACCTATCATGGGGGTTATGTTTGAGTGACCCCTGCCATAGGTGAAAATCTATGGAGTAGCAGTGTTATATTTATTTTATTATTTATATATATTTACGATTTTATACATTCTTCCTACTCTCCTGTAAACCTTTCCTACTCTCCTAGAACCTTCCCCACTCTCTTATAAACACTTCATATGCTTGTAATCACTTTCTATACTTTTTTTTTTTGGGGGGGGGGTCCGGTCGTGGGGCCTGAACTCTAGGCCTGGGCGCTGTCCCTCAGCTCTTCAGCTCAAGGCTAGTGCTCTACCACTTGAGCCACAGCGCCACTTCCAGCTTTTTTCTTTTTGCTTATGTGGTGCTGAGGAATTGAACTCAGGGCCTCAGGCATGCGCGGCAAGCACTCTACCACTGAGCCACCTTGCCAGCCCACTTTCTATACTCTTAAACCTAGGTAATTTTAACAATGTACAATGTTCTCTATGAGTATTCACCAGTGAAGTATACTACAACATGAATGACGAAGAACATGAATTATGTAGCTGTGCAGTACTGATGGTGATGAAGGTGATCACGATGAGATGGATGTACTGCATAGCCAAGAAGATCTTTACAGTTCTTTTGAAGGCACCATTTCCTTAGGTGCTACTTTAGGTGGTGGAGTATCCTTGCACTGTCCCCTAACTTTTCTAGTTCTGCTAAAGATGTAGGAGTAACTGGGGAGTTGTTGGTGCTGTTTTTTTCTTCTGAGAAGGTTTTTATGAACTGACAGGCCTCTCCTGATTTTATTTATGAAATGCCAGAAATAAAGCATCTAGGGGTCTCATTCTTCAGCCGCTCACTGAAGTTCTTCGGCCATTCTGACCAGGGTTTCAAGATGGTCCAGTGTTAGCCCAACCTCCTCCTTTCCTCCAATCCATAGTTCATCTTGTTTCTCATCCTCTTCTTCATTTTCTGATTTCATCTCTGCCATGTTAAAAACTTGTTCACTCCCTTCCTCGATGATGGATTGGAACATGTTCATGTATTCCTTGGTTCTGGCTTTATCCACAAAGGAGCTTCTCCATGCAGAGAAATGCTCTTGAGTCCAAAAGCATCTTTGAAATTTGTTGAAACAGCCCTTGCTGTCACTGAATGGGGTTGGTCTGGTGGGAGAAGCACTCCAGTGGTCCTGATTCTGTGTTGTCTTCCTTGTCTTTATTTTCATCACCGTCATGAATCCTTGTGCTTTCAACAAAACTATAATATTTTCTTGGCCTTTGTCCAGATGGTGTTGGTATCCAACAAGATATTCTTCCTTGCAGTCATTTATCCACAGGGTCAATGCAGACTCCATACTCAGAATGGCCTTATTGCAGGAAACAACCACCCTCTTTGCAGTCTAGTTAAAAGTCATGATTGCCGTAGACTTAATATACTAGTCTTCTCATCTTTATGTAGTGAACAGTAGATTCGTTGATCCTGTAATGGCAGCCTACAGCCTTCTTTTAACATGTCGAGAAGTTCCACCTTGTCTTTGATGGTAAGCATCTTCCTCTGGCTTGGGTTCACTGCCAGAATTCCCAGAAGTCACAACACATTTGGGTGGCATCGTAGGGCTTGAAATAAATTCAACCTTTTATGAAAATTTCATAAAAACACAACACTGCAAAGCAACATTATGCACAGAGATCAGACATCAATGTGAAGTGGACAAGGAGAAAAGCTGAATATATGGGCAAAGTGCAGAAGCGTAAACAGACTGATGCTATGGTCACTGAACCAATCAATGCCCAGGATACAGAACACAGAGCTGTGATTGGTCGCCTTCCATTCCATCAGCTAACAGAGTGCCATGTACAACCTTATATTGGCAAGCTTGCACAAGCAGTAGTGGTGTGTTACATTTCCATTTTGTACAGTATGGTATTCATCAATTAATGAAATACATAGGATATTTTATTTCAATAAAATATTATTTTAATGTTTACATTAATATTTTATATTTTTGTATTGTTTTAATTTTTTACACAAAATAATTAAAATCATAAATATTATATAAATGCCTATATACCACAAAATCCTGTGATATAATTAAAATTTCATGATACATAATTACAATATTTTTAATAAAAACCTGCGATACAGTAAAGCCTCAGTAAGTGAATATCAATATAATGAGGGATAACTTTTTTCTTTTAGTAGCAGTTATTTGTATTTCTATTTATTAACTCTGTCATGAAAGTTTTAAGAGTTTGTTAGGTCTGTACAGGGAATTTAATAAAATGTAACCAAATTAGAAAGATAGTGGTTTTCCTTAAAATTGAGACAAGTATTATGCATCCTCAATAAAGGACAAAAATAGTGGGACTTAAAAATATTGGTAGAGCTGGGATTTGAAATCATCACCTCACACTTGGCTAAGGTAGGTGCTCTACCTCTGAGTCACACCTCCAGTCCTTTTTTATGCTGATTATTTTTAAGATAAGATTTTATTTCTTGCCTGGTATGTGTGTGGACATAGTTGCCCTATTTTAGCCTATTTTAGTGGTTGAATGAGAGGTGTGTGCCATCACGCCCAGCTTCTTCCATTGAGATGGAGTCTTGCAAAAATTTCTACCAGTGCTGGCTTAGAACTTCAATCCTACCTATCTTAGCCTCTCACATAGCTGGATGAGAGGTACACACAACCATGTTCAACTATTGGTTGAGCTATTGCTGGGCTAGCCTAGAACCATAATCCTCCTAATCATAGCCTTCCAAAGTTGGGATTACAGACATGATCCACCAGCAGTTGATTCAAAATAGCATTTTTAAAGGGATTTTAAAGAGTAAATTTGATATTGAATGTTTACTGAAGTGTTTGTGGCAAACATTAAAAGTTCTACCTGGTAATTCTGTAATACTACTAATATTGCTTAACTATAGTAAAATAAAGTGTAAAAGATTATACTCACTGAAGAAGGAAAATAAAACAATCTTATCCATTTCAAGTATGTTATCTCACTATTTTAAAGGGAACTTTTTAAAAAAGACATTATTTTAATAAAATATAGTTGTTGGTGATGAAAGAAGTAATATAAATCATTTTGAACAGCCAGTATAAACTAGAAAGTAAGCAATGAACCAGTGTAAAGACGTGAGTCATAAAACGCATATGAAAACATTGCAAAGATATTTAACAAGGAAAATAAAACAGATACACAAGAAAAAAATAAAAAATAAGAATAAATAAAAATTAACCAATCCATGTGTTTTGCAGAACATTGATCAAAGGACATTGATGTGACATACATTTTTAGGAAAAATACATAAGATGTTTTGTGGATTTGCAAATAAACCTATTTTGAACATACTATTCATTTGTGGCATGGGTATTAATTTAATTGTCATGTCGAATGTAGAAATTAGGAAAAATTTATCTAGGCCAGGAAGCTATCAAAACCGTTAACATGCCGGGCGCCGGTGGGTGGCTCATGCCTGTAATCCTAGCTACTCAGGAGGCTGAGATCTGAGGATCACGGTTCAAAGCCAGCCCGGGCAAGAAGGTCCGTGAAACTCTTATCTCCAATAAACTGTCAGAAAACTGGAAGTGGCGCTGTAGCTCAAGTGGTAGAGCACTAGCCTTGAGCTGAAGAGCTGAGGGACAGCGCCCAGGCCCAGAGGTCAAGCCCCATGACCTACAAAAAAAAAATACATTAACTTAGTGCTTACAATAATAACTCTCAATGCTAGAAAATTATACTGTTATTATTTAAAGTTATTCAAGATTTGTCATTGCACACAAAATACTGGACATAGTATTTGAAGTTTAAATATGGATTTGTTCTAGTTTTGTTTCCTGTGCAAATAACTTCATTTTTAGTTTGGTTTTCTGTCTTTAACAAGGTTTAATGGAAACACCATATTGTTGATGTGAGAATCCATTTATACTTATATACTTAATTATGCTAATTCCATCCAATTTTGTGTCCTTCTTCTGTCAGTCCAGGTGGAAGTAGGTGGCACTGAGTACGTCTGTAATGATAGTAAAAATTTTACATTGTTCTATGAACTCCTCAAAAACACAGAGATGTCCTCTCATGCCACCAAGTGGCTTTGGGTTTGGATCCATTGTTTCATATCTTTTATGGTCATCTCTCACTTGACTTGAAGATAGAGTTGAGGCATGAAAGTTTCCTTTTTAGATTTTACCAATGTCTCTGAAAGTGAGAGGGGTACACACTATTGCAAAATTTTCAAGTTGTAGTCTCTCCCTGGCAATCACTATGAAGTTGACCATATGTATCCATAAAATAGTGTCCTTGAACGGGAATAGGCATTTTCTGTTATCTTAGTCTTTGTTCTACCATCCCCCTTCCTGTTTAATATGTCTATCTCTATCTATATCTCTTGAATTCAATGCACCACCATCATGCGTACATGTTAGGTTTTCAAGAAGTGAATATATAGGTAGACATTAAGGTAGCAGATGGAACCATGTGACTTAAGCAACTATAACCATCATCAGTAAAGGATAGGATAAAGGCAATTTCATTGAGCATAAAGAAGTGGAAGAACTTTGAACACAGCCCACTTGAATACACAAACAGGAATGGGGATTCCAAATTTATGCACAACATCACAGAGAGCAAGCATTGTCTGTGTGTTGGCACCAACACACAGAAGCTGGCAGAGAGTTTTTCTGTATTCAGTTCCCTTCCATGTTTCCTTGGCCAAGCAAAGAGCATGACATCAACTGTTCTTTACATGCATGGGAATCTCTGTCTCTGTGTCTGGCTCCCTTGAGAACACAACTTTCACAGGCTACTTCACACCTATGCCCAAGCACCCTGAAACTTCACCAGGGGTAGAACTCAAGCTCTGTGAAGATACAAAACTAAGGAGTTCCTTAGCCTGGTGAGCAGGTGAAGCAAATTTAAACTTCATTCAATCATCTCTGAACATTCTTCTACTTCCAAAAATTTGAACAATCACAGGAAGACCATTTTCTTATTTGTTTATAGAAACCAATTTCTGTAGATCAATAGTGAACCATTATCTGATGCTGTCAAATTTCTAAGGAAATAACCTTAAAATACCATAAAATCCAAAGCTCAAAAAAAGCAAACAGAAGTTAGCTAATACTACTTTGAATGAAACACCGAAAACTGAATGATCAACTCAACGAAAACAAAACCATCTAAGCAAATGTCAATCAAAGTGACTTGTTAGAAGTATATATTGTGGACTGATAAAAATGAAACTAAATCTATAAGAATTCTCAGAGCTGGTGCTCTCCATTCTATAACCATTTCCTCTCATGTTCTAATTCTTTTTCAGGTAACTAAAGATCCCGTAGACTTTCTGTCCTTGGCCAGAACTGGAGAATGTGGCGACTCCCACTCACTTCTGCTCCATTTCTAGTCAAAATGTACCTTGACAAATTCAGTTAACCACATGGCAAGTTATTTATGAGCATGCCTGATTATTAAGTCGACAAAATCATGACAGGAGTAAAAAAGAATTGAATTCTTTTCCTGAAGTGGTTTTCGGTTTTAGAATAAGCAGCTTTTCTTGAAAGGAGTTTACCTTCATGGACTAAAAGAGGACAGAGCATTAAAGTCATCTGACATTAAAGGTCCATATGTACTTTCTAAAATAAAAGCAAAGAGAAGGAAGGTTCTGGCATCAGTAATTCTGAGACTGGTATTTCTTCTTTCTACTACTTTTTTTTCTTTTCTTTTTGTTATTAGGGTTTGAAATCAGGCACTTGTGATTCTTAGATGAGTGCTCTACCACACTACCACTTGAGCCATACTACCGGGTCCTTTTTGATTCAGGTTATTTCTCAGTCTTGTGCTTTTTACTGCCCTGACTTACTCTTTCCCTCTCCTTCAGCCTCGAACCACCATTTTTCTAACATCTACCTGTTGAGTAGCTGGGATGAGCCCTTTACTGCAATTTACTTTTTAATGAGTCCAAACAGTAGTTCTTTGCCAAACAGTGACTTATTTGCCTCAATCCTCTTGGACATTTGATGAGTTTTCTGTTAATGATTTTTGGCTAGGATAACTGGCTTTCTGACATCAAATGCATTACCCATTTTGCAGATGGAAAAACTGAGTGTCCTTGAAAGCCTGGCTAAAATCTTAGGAGAAACAATGGAGTGAGATTTGAAACACAGACTGAAGATTTAAAAATCAGGTTGCTTCTCTTCCCTACTCCATACTGCCCCTCTTATTAAATATCATATTGCTGTCATCTATTTAACTAGTGCACATTCTACTTGTGAGCTTGTGGTGGATCATTTTGCAGAGAAAGGAAATGAAATCTAGGCAGGACCAGTCTGAACACATCTTTCTCAGAATGATATATTTTGTCAGGATAGAAAAGCATTCTAAGGAACGGTGGACATGCAAAGGCTGGCTGGATTTGACATCGTGAAACTCCTGGCTTTTACTGCAGATCATAATCAAATTTCCCTTGAGATTTAAAGTTTACTTACCAAAAATGTATACAAAATGTATTAGCACTCCTGAAATTAAAAAATTGTTTAATCATTAGGAAAGCCACTGAGAGTCTTTATCCCAGGAGCAAATTAGGAGGGATAGATTAAGTTAATAAACATAATGACTAATTTCGCTCTCCCAGCTTTTTGCCATATAGAATCATTTACTTCCATAACTTGCCTACTTCTTTGAGTGAATCTCCCTTAAGAATACTCCTGTGCTGGGGCTGGGAAAGTGGCTCAGTGGTAGAGCGCTTGCCTTGCATGCATGAGGCTCTGAGTTCGATTCCTCAGCACAACGTAAGCAAAAAGAAAAAAGCCAGAAGTGGTGCTGTTGTTCAAGTGGTAGAGCGCTAGCCTTAAGCTAAAGAGCTGAAGAGCTTAGGGACAGCGCCCAGGCCCAGAGTTCAGGCCCCACGCCTGGACCCCCCCCCCCCCCCCCCCCGCCAAATAAAAAGAATACTCCTGTGGCTCGACACAGGTGCTACACTCATACTAGTCAGATCAGTCTTGTTTAGCTGTCTGCTATTGCTACTAAGAGATTTAACTTTGTTGATTAGAACATAGGAAACAGCTCAAAAAATGTGCAGACACATCATGAGAAGTTACCTCCTATTCTCCTCCACAAATAGCTTGAGCCCTTTCATAAACACAAACATTTTTTGAGTCTGCTAAGCCTCTTCAAGACTTGAGTCTCAATACTTCTGAGTTGCCTGTGTGAAAACTGTGACCTTCCTTTCTACTAACCAACTGACCTTGGTCTAGTTGCTTAAACTGTAGCCACAATTTCCTAATAGATGTGGTATAAGTAGTAAATGAGGTTAAATGCATATAAAGCATGCACGACAAGTTCAGTTCTTCATAACGTGGGTGGCAATACCTCCCATAAAGTATTAAGTATGTGACTTATTTCTGCTAAAACCTACTAAAGTGAAATCCAACAATAGAGTAGGCTTTTAGAAACATAACAACCTCTGAGAATTATAGAAGAAAATATACTGTTGAAGGATGGGGTGGCAGGCTGCAATAGTCAACATTTTAGGCAAAAGCCTGCATATGACTGATTGGCATTCATTATTCCAAATTCTACATAATTCTACATAATTTGCTTTATGGAACACATCATCTGTATTTGTCAGACTACTTTGCTTTTGGGTTTTATGTGTGAAGTAGGGCTTGACAATTATATGAAATGAAGTAGGGCTATCTTTCTGTTATATTGGGACTTGAACACAGAGGCAGGCATTATCCATGAGGTCCAGAAGCTATAGGGGTACAGATGTAATCTCTGGATAAGGGCCTCTGTCTTAGAGTATAAGTTTATGAAGTAGACCCTGAATTCTCTTTCCTCAGAACTTTCACTGATTTTATGTGTGTGGAACACTTGTATTAAATCCTTTCTTGCTTCCAACAAACTGAAAATCATTCTTCTTTCCTGCATTTTTATCTATGTAGGTGAAGTATTTGGTGGTAATATTGGTTGAATGTCTAACCTGGTTCAATTGGAGAAAGGGAATAATCTTCAAAATACATAGTGATCATATTAAATGATCACCTGAGGTCATCTGGAATAAAAGGTCTACTAATGCAAGCTTTGGGTGGGATGTGTAATTGTGCCAATAGAATTTTCTGATAAGAATATAAATATAATAATTCTTGGACAGTCTGACTCTCTCTAAATGGACTGAATAGTATAAAGAGAGAAACAGAGAGAGAGAATAAACAAAAGAAGAAACCTAGAACTAAATCCGTGTTAAGTGTTTGACTGAAGACTAATTATATGCCTAAAAACCTTTATGGCTACCTCTTACAATCTTTTACATCTCACAATTGGTGTCTGCTGTTGGAAAAAGAAAAGGTTATGACCGAGTATCTGATCTTCTTTGTGGCTGAATGAGCTGATGCTCATTCAGAGCATCAGCTAGTCTCTGTGAAATTAAAGGCATTGATTGAGGAAAATCAGAAAAGCAGACTTTGAGGATGTTTGCTGGAGTTAGATTCTCACCGCATTGAACTAACCCCTTGCCTTTATTGTCGATCTAAGTCCCTGATCTCTGTTGCACATGATTGGTCCTGCCATTTTTTGGAGAATGACCTCACCTGAGATAACAACTGTATAAAGAGTGTCATTTCTCCTGTCCTTGTCAGTGTACAATATCAAATAGCCAGTGTGATCCAGGAAGAAAGGCCAAGACAATAAAAAATAGTAATAGCTTTTTGGTCTTTTAGAAGAAACCTTGAGGATATGGGTAGCAATAAATAAGCTGTACTAGATAGCAACAGTCATGTACAAGTTGAGCTAAGTTGACCAAAATAATACGTGCATGTATCAAGAGTCAGGTTCAATGTGCATAACTCCCCTTCCACCTACCTACCACCACCAAGCTCAGGGTTTATAATTGTTTTGCTTTCTGATTTGGTTGACTGAAATCTGGACTCATATTAAATAAAGTTGAGATGCAAGAAATTTCTTGGTATATCATAGATTTTGAGTCAATTTTGTACACTATAGAACAAAACATCCTAGACTGGCTGGCTTCAATAAATCTTCAATAAATCTTTTTTTTTCTTCATGTTATTGAAATGAGGGAGTTCAAAATCTGATATCTGGGAAGAACAGATTTTAGACAACTAAAACAAATTCACATTGGAAAGACAAGAGCATTTTTAAGAGTGCTTTTGGGAGAGTTCTCCAGAAAGAGATGCAGAGCTTAGAAACAGAGAAAAATAATGGGAGATTTAGAAGAGATAATTTGGGAGAGTTTAGAAAAACTTACAAGAGATAACAGAGTAAGAGAGTTGGGGAGACAGAAAGAGATGGGAGAGATCATATGAAGAAATAGGCAGCTCTCTCCTGTCTTTTCACCATAAATGTATGGATAAAATAGACATTCATTTCCTGTAAGCTGTCCTTGAATTGTCCAACTAAATAAATGATCCAGGTTTAGCAGACTGAAGCCTGACTAATTATTACAATGGATTAGCAAAGGTAAAGGGGTAACTTTTTTTTTTGGGGGGGGGGTCCAGTCGTGGGGCCTGCACTCTGGGCCTGGGCACTGTCCCTCAGCTCTTCAGCTCAAGGCTAACACTCTACCACTTGAGCCACAGTGCCACTTTCGGCTTTTTTCTTTTTGCTTATGTGGTGCTGAGGAATCGAACCCAGGGCCTCATGCATGCAAGGCAAGCGCTCTACCACTAAGCCACCTTCCCAGCCCCCAAGCGGTAACTTTTTGACTTGCTTCTTCAGCCTATGTAAAAGTGCTTTGTCTCAGAGCATCTCAGATCAATGAAGGATTACTCTGGTGGTGAATCTAATTGCTGCTTTCATGGAGAATATCAACCCTATTGGTATAAAGACAACCAAACTATAGCATCTCATATTAGCTACATATAGATTATGTCTTATGTTTAACTAAATAAGCAAAGAACAATAACACATTTTCATCTTCATCATTCCTCATGATGTCTTAGTCAGTTTTATATTGCTACAAATGTATACATATATTTGTTGGCTAGAAAGCCCAGACGATAGTACAGGCTTCTATTGATGTCCAACTTTTTACATGATAGCACAGCACAGAACATTGTATTAAAAAAGATCAGTGTAATAGCGATGGTTTCTGCTTCCCACATAAAGTCAGAAATGCCAGCAAGGGGATCTCACCCTTAAAAATTTTTGGATGCAGTGGTTATCTTCTGAAGTCCCCATTTTCAAATGTTATTATTATATGAGTCTGGGGTTGTGTTTACAACACATGAACATTTTGGGTAGCAGAGTCGTAACACAGCACATGTGAGTGTCATGAATTACTTCCAGGGACCTTGAATGTCTTATCACACAAAAGTTGTTACACAGGTCTGTTTGATAATATCACGTGACTACAGTTGAAGGGAGAATGTAGTAGTAATGCAGTAGTTGAGTGCATCCAAGAAGATGGGAAGGAATTCTCAGGAAATCTAAGGGACCTAACACCAGTTTTGCAAATGGGAAGGTGTTATGTGTGGCATGTCTGAAGAGTTAGTTCCTTCAAAGAAAGTAAGCTCAGTTTCTCCAAACAAATGGATCCGTTCACATATTCAACAGTCAAGAATTGCACCATTAGATATACTGCTTTTGTACTTTCTAATTCACTAATTTTGGGTTTGTGTCAGAGTATCAAACTTTCTAGCTTTTCCAGGCTGTGGTAAAAGCTGCTCTCTTTCTCACTTGGTTATAAGGACACAGCAAATTAAAAATGCCTCAAGCATTTGAGGCATATGGTTATGCAGTTTGGAAAGTCTTGCAACTCTGAAAAGTTTTAAAAAAGATCCTTGGAGTTGTTGTTGTTGTTCTTAACAACAACAACAATGTGTCTCCTGTGAATCTTCTCTTTAAAAATAGGCTGCATTCTTACTGACTCAAGGAGAAGACAAACCTTTAACATTGGACCCAGAATGGCCATTCAGCCAGAATAATCTGGGATTTTCATCAACTAGCAATAAACCTGAGCTTGAGCAGCACTACTTCTATATTGAGTGGAATGGCATACGTGATTGGCTGAGGGATGGGAATGGTGATTCATGCCTGTAATCTTAGCTACTTGGAAAGTAGATAGTAGGAGCATAGTTCTAGATTAGTCTTGGCAAAAAATAAGATCATTTCTCAAAAACAAATTGGACATGGTGCCTGAAATCCCCATTATTAGAGGCAGATGTGTGAGGGTTATGGCTCAAGGCCAGCCCACACAAAAGCATGAAACCCTACCCAAAAACCAAACTAATGCACAAAGACTAGGGCTGCAACTCAAGTAGTAGAGTGCTTGTCTATCGACCATAATTCCCTAAGTTCAAACTCCAGTACTTCCAAAACAATAAACATAAAATAAAAGCTGAGGCCTGAGGTATGGCTCAAGGGGTAGATCCCCAGTCAATGAAGCACAGGTGTCTATTTCCAACCTTACTACTGCAGAAAGAAGAAAGATAAAAAGAAGAAAAAAACCCAACAAAGTAGAAGAGATCAGCATTAGTGACCAATTAACTCTCAGAGGTCATTTTACAGATGGTCTTGGAGATCAAATTAAGGTATTGACACCAAATTGTTTATTGAATCAATTTAAAACAAAGGCTATGAAGTATGTGAAAGAGATGAGGTAAGTTTACATCCCTTCTTAGAAGAAGGTGGAAGTTCATTGTAGGGACCTTGAATCTGGAGCTGAGAATATTTACAGGTTACTCTTCCCCTAAGCTGGCACAGTTATGAGTTCTAAGGATGGGCTCTGGGAGACAAGTTGTATAGAGCCAGTAAATCCTATTGGGGCAGGTAGCATAAAGACACGTATGAACACACCCGACACCTCATCCAACTATATGTTTGCAATTATTGGGTGGAAAAATATGCATTATATTTGGTGTTCTTAAAAACAGAACAGAGATGTTCTGAATGAGGCTAACAGTGTGATTTCATTTTATATATTTCATATGTATTTAGTATCTGAGCATTACTAGACAGATACATGTCTTAGGTACCTCATATATACTTGGAGCACAACACAGGGATCATATTACTTGTAGACCATCAGATTGGGTTTAAGATGAATGGAAATATGAAGATAACCCAACTCTGAATGCAGCTACTGACAAAATGGTACATGTATTTTATGCACATATGGATAGTTGCCATAGGATAGACAGATGTTTGTTGTCATTTCTACTTTATTACTTTTTTCTCTTTTAAACATTTTACTTTACTGTTATTGTAAAGGTAGTATACAGAGGGATTACAATTCTGAGTTAAGTAATGAGTTCATTTCCTTTCAGACAGTGTCTTCCCTTTCCTCACTCTCTTGTAGTCTATCCTTCCTGTCTCCACCCACAGGATATATATATATATATATATATATATATATATTTATAGTTCACTTCCATCAGTGATGAAAATGATGAAAGTTCAAGTTCTAGGTCTTGAGTAGCCAAAGCATGACTGTAATAGATACAGACAGTTGGTGACCACATTTACTCCTGTGTCCTTCTGTTTGCCGTCTTACACCAAAGCAAATATGCTTTTCTTACCTACCTTATTGTTGGTAGTTATCTGGGTGACAATAAGATTCCACCATAAACACATTTCGAAAGGCACAAAAGAAGCAGAAGCTAACCTTCAGCTGCAGCTAGGGTTAGCAGGTTCATTGAGACCTGGGCATCAGTAATTCTTGAAATGAGGATGAAGGGTATACATTGCAGATGTTTTTGCCCTAGTTCACAGAAAGCAATCATTCATCTAGGCCCATGGACTTAGAACCAACACTTACAGTCCACATTTTTGCTCCCTGTACATTTCCAGGAACTTAATTTATATGTTTTCCTTTTGCCATGTTCTCTTTACCCCTATATGTCTAGAGAACTTCACCAACGATATCAATTCCAAATGGTTAGTGGTTATTTATCATTATGAATATCTTTTAAATAACTGACTACCATTAAATTATACGATCCATTTTATATGATTTATTTTAAAGGAACTTAATTCCTGGCACAAAATAAGTAAAAAACAATTTGAGAGGAGGGTGGAAGATTTGAACTCAGGTAAATTTTAGGTAAAGGCTTCTGGGAACATACCAAGCCCTTTTAATTATAACTTATATTTTAATTTGGATCTCTAGCTTTTGTCCAGTGTTGACCTTTGTGTTCCTTCTACTGCCACTTTCCTCATAGCTAATATTATGAGATTGTAGTCACGATCATATTTTATAAAACACTATATGATTTGTTTTCATATAAATAGATTTTAAGCCATGCATAAGCAGGCACAGCATTTGACCTTGTGTTTTATAATTTACAATTTCCTTTGATCAGAGGGCAATATGCAATGCTGCCCATATGCAATGCTCTATGACTGATCTGAACAGAAATTCTGTATCTTTGGGCCAAAGTTAATATTGTCCATCTCAATGGCCCATTACCTCAATGCAGCTGAACACTGCCACATACCTGGATGCAGAATCATAAATATAAAAGTATACATTTTAGAAATGCTTCAAGAATCTGGAAATTTACTATTAATTTTCTATTAAATAGTTTCTTTCTGAAAGCTCCAGTGCATTTATTCTTGGTAACAATTTCCTTGAGTAGAAACCACTTGACCCACATTTTTGATGATTTAATAGCTCACTGAAAGAACTTGCCTGAAGCAGATAACAAAGTCTGTTGCAGATGCTATAATTTCTATTTGCATCCATTGGTCTTTTGGTTTATGAGCTTTAATAATTTAAATACAAGAGGACAATCAGGAACCAAGATAGATATGTGTGTCTTAAGGCAGAACTTAATCTAAAATCATATAAAATATTTTGTCAAATGAACCCTTTAACCACATTTGTTATCAGAGGCACAGAATACATTGGAATAAGCATTTGAATAATGTGCAGGAGTGATAAGAAGTTGATCTTAACAAACAAGAAGTTCTCAGTTGAGCTGAGTGGCTCATGCCTGTAATCCTCACTACCAAGGAGGCTGAGATCCAAAGATCAAGGTTCAACGCCAGCCCAGGCAGGAAAGTATGTGATATTCTTATCACCAATTAATCACCAAAAAGCCAGAAGAAGAGCAGTGGTTCAAGCTACTGAGTGCTGTGAGCAAAAAACTCTCAGAAACAGCAGCCAGGTCCTGAGTTCAAGTCCCTGGGGAGAAAAATTTGAAATTGGTCCAAACAAGAACATGATTTTTATAATACAAATATTAGGCTAAAGATGATAAAGTTTTTAGAATTTGCTTCTGTTTTCTTTACTTTTGTATTATCTTTAATTAATACAAAGGGGTTTCCATTTGACAAACCAATTTATGAATACAATATATCTTGATCAATGTCCCCCCTTTCAACATTCTCACCCATTGTTCCCTGACCTATCCTTTCCCTCACTCTTCTTAATTTGTACAATGTACACTGAATTCTTGACTACAATTTCTCCCTCTTCTCTTCATTTTTTACCCTTTCCCCTTGATATTGCATTTCTAACAAATGACACTATTTGAGATCTTCCTTGAATCTACTGTATTTCACTTAATACATTTGTATACATATGCATACCACCGAACATATTTATTTATGTTTATAAGCTAAATATAGTTGCTACATGTAAGTTAAAATATGCATCCTTTGTCTCCTGACTTGGATCATTTAATTTTTTCCCAGGTCTTTCATTTCTTTACAGATGGTACAATATCATTCTTTATAATGGATGAGTGAAATTCCATTGTTTATATGTAGCACATTTTCTTGATCCATTCGTCCATTGAGGAACATCTGGACTGATTCTTTCTTACTGAAATATGTTACAGTGTCCATATATTTTCTCATTACAAGTTTAATTACACTTACATGACATTCAGTTTTCGTTAGGAAAAATTTTAATCACACACAAAACTGCAAAGGGTGATAAAAGGAATAGTAATGAACTCATCAACCAGTTGTATCTGCTCTTAATATTTTCCTAAATTTGCTTCTGATTTTTATTCACTTAAAAGATTTACAAATACAACTGAAGCCATAAGGCTCTCATCTACCACATTACTCATTTACTTCTCAGGTTTGAGCTACATTTCTAGGTATTGATAAACAATATGGCACTGCATTACTGGTTTCAAGTTTCTACATAAAAGGCTTTAAACCCTATGAATCATGCTGCATCTTATCACACTGTGCTCCATTTCATGTTTTTTTTTTTTTTTTACAAAATCTATAGTCCTTTAAATGCTTTATTTTCAATATAGTATAATGTGCATTTTATAAATAAATTCCCATCATTTTTTCATTACAGAAATTTTAATTTTACTTTGTCTTAGAGACGAACATCCCAGCTGTTTTAGATTCTAGCTGTTTCCATGTATGTCACATGAGGAAATTATCTTAGTATATGTATTTGGCATGTGAATGGCCAAAGTAAACATTCATTGTTCATTTGCATCTTTGATGGATATTGCACTAATATCCTACACATTGTGCCATTTTTGTTTACCTCCAATAATATGGAAGTTTATCATATCTATGACATTTCTTATCTTGATTGCAAAAAAATCAAATTTTTTCATCTACCTTGGTGGAAATGAAGCCTCAATTTGGTTTAAATAGGTATTTCTTCAATTTCTGTTTTATTTAAATTTAGTTTACTTTGTTCATTATCTGGTCATGATTTTTCCCCCATTTTTTTCTTTCTTGGTTTAATTTCTCTATATATCTTAAATAGTAAATTGCAGTTTGTTCCTTAACTTTTAAATTTTATTTTCCTCAATATAAGGCTATAAATTTCCCTCTTAGTATTAGATTAGCTTTCTTTCACAAGTTTTTAATGTCATGTAAAATTAATATTCAGCTCTAAAATATTTCTTATTCAATTAATCTTATTTGTTACATAAATTATTTAGAAGAATGATTAGTAATTACCTTTTTGTGTTTTTAGATATTGACAAGTGATTTCTATTTTCACTTATGTCAAAGGGTATGACTAGGAGCATATCTTTGACATTTGTAGTGACTGACTTTATGGCTTAGTAATTTGAATCTAGTGATGTTTTACAGATGGTTGCCTATCCAATTCTATATGCTTCCTTAGGTTAGGCTGATATCTCATTTTATCTTTTAGGACAGTTTTGGACTGCTTGATCAATCAGTTAATAGGGTTCAAAAAATCTACTTTCCATCTGTCATGATGTTTTATCAGTATACATTAATTATACAAAGAGGATTTGATTGTGACATTTCTATATGTGTACACCTTTATCCTGATCAAACTCATAAACTCTCTCCACTTTCTAAAACAATTTCTGTAGTTTTTAATAATGTATGCTCCTATATGCAAATAAATTACTTTGGCCATATTCATCCCCATTAACCTCTCCAACACATCTCTACCCTTCTGTCAATTATGACTTGTATTTTTATGTCTTATGAAATGAGTGATTTTAGAATTAGGTACATGTTTGAGCGTGAAATATTCCTTTTATGCTTAAGCAGTGATTCATTTCCTTTACAAGGTATTTTGTTTGGTTAATTTAAATTCTATTTTGATTGTTGCTGATGTTATTACAGATGGCTTTAATTTTCAGATATTTTGTTCTTACATTTTGGTCTTACTCTTTTGCATTTCTATGACTTTATGCCTGGAATGTTTCTACTATAAACACATTGTCTTTATACAAGATTTGAAAGATGCATGTTCTATTTCTAAACCTGTTACTGGCTTTCTGAACAATCTCAGCATGCATATTTGATTTAAAGCCTAAAATTAATCAACACTTTCTCATTTTTTCTTGAACAATAAAATTATCTTCAAACACATTATAAATGATCACCACCTGGCTACTTACATATGCTTTCCCACCAGGTTTGACGGCTAATGGATATTATATTTGTAAGATTTCTAAATTAAATATGGGAGGGATTTAAAGAAAGACTAAAAGAATAACATAAATCACATATTTCTCATTAAATCAGGGTTTATCAGGACAGTAACAATGTACAATGTATATTCCTTACAGGTATTTTTATGTTGGAAATTCTTTCATAAACATTTAAAATCAGTTTTAACTCTCTTTCAATAATCTCACTAACTCAGATGAAACTTTTATATTGTGCAACACTATTATGCGTTCTTGATATACTTTGATAGGTTGCTGAAGTTCTGTTACAGCTATACTGAATAACATATTTTCTAAAATAAATTTGGACAAGATTTCTAGTTCTTGACTTGCATACTATTCATTAAGGAATATGCAAGATAAATATTCTACGTTTTTCACCTTGATGTAGGATTACTGAGAAATACTTTCACAATATTCCCAATTAGACTAAAGGAGCAAAATAATCATCTCTACTTTTAGACCAAAAGAATACAAAGAAATCATTTTAAAGCTTTCATGTAAATGAAAAAGGATCTTTTGTTAAGTATAAAATTTAGAAACAATTCTCAACTATTAGTGAGTCAATTAGAAGATTTAAAAAAATCTTTACTTTTGTTCACATTAACTTATATTAGGTTTTTCAGAATAAATACCTAAATAATAGGCATAAAAAGATCGTCAGTGACGTACAAAAATCTAGAAATTGTCAATGGCTTTTGGAATTTGAAGTTTCCACTTTGCAAATTTTCCCCATTCTTGACAAAGAAAAGTTGACTACATTAATTATTGTCCACGTCTCTACATTGTAACACTTTAAAATCATTTGATTCTGTAGCTGTTGGAACCTTTACTCTTCTGATTCATTATTCATTGGAACTGTCATAGTCTGGGCTGTGAGTGGAAGTCACCTTTATCCACATGAACCAAACAAGGAAAGTCAAGACTTTTACCCAAGCCAGTTGATACACAGTGTCTGGAAGGATGGCCATTATCTATAAGACTAAACTCAGTAGTGAATGCAAACATCTTAAATCAGAGCATCTTTCACTGAAACATTTTCAGCTTGTGTTTCTCTTACGGACCTTGTATAAATAGGTTGAAGAGAGTTCCACATGGACAAATGGAATGTATTGAGCCAAGTTGTAAACCTATACAAAAAATAGTTTTGCTAATAATCAGATGTAACTTGGAAAGGTACCAGACTGGTCATCCAAGGTGACAAATCTTCTGGTAACCTTAATGGAACACCATTTGGCTAGTCAGGCTGGGTGAAGAATATCCTGAGGTTCTATTGGTAGTCGTTGGGGATGCTCCATTAAGCCCTTAAAAACAAACTCTCTAGCAAGTGAGCTCTAGAATCTCAATTCAAGTGTATCCCTTTGAAGATTTAAGGAAAATCTCTATCAAAGCTAAAACACTCCTGCTAGGGTACCTATTAGTATTCTCCACATCACTACTCCAACTTGCTGCCTTTTCCTAGAAGTACATGAAAGAAACATAGATCCAAGTATTCGGTGTTTGTTTCACCAAAGCTACCTTGGAGAGAGCCTGCCCTGAGATATGGAGGCCCTGACTTTCTTTTTAAGAGCTAAGTCACAGTTACTTTCATTCAGTCACTTAACCTCTGTTTTCTTCCAAGCTCCACTTCTGGCCTGTGTTACAGGAATGATTTGAAGATAAGTCTCTGTGTGTAGATCCTTCTCTGTGTGTTGCCTATTGGAGACATAAAGCTTGAGCTAAGTAGAAGTATTCTAAGAAACAAACGAGGGGAAAATGGGATAGAATACCTATTTTTCACTTTAATTCCAGCACAAAGAATCTATACCATTAATTGTCATATGTGAAGCTAAGAATATGTAGTTTCAAACGAATTGCAAATGTGGGATCTCAAATTAATTTTACTTTGTAGTGACTGGATTAGTATCACTTATTGTCTTGTTTCTCAAAGCCAGAGGATTAAAACCAGAATGATTTTGTTTAATGTGAAGAATGTTATACTAAACACTGGTAGAAAAATAATAATAACTTGATTTTCATACATGTACTAAACTTGCCCTGTGGAGTTTCTGGCAAACAACCATAGTGTAAAGATGCATTTTTATTTGTGATTTTTTTAAGGAATAGTTTAGGTTTGCAAGGTATGAAAATATCATGGTATTAATTTGTACACTATATACAAACTTTATAGATGTAATTATAGGTTTATTGTTGAAAAACCCAACATATGTATAAATATATAATAATACCTACGATCTCTTCAGCTATTACTAATCTCATCACTTTTGTACCTATGACACATACACACATCTAAGCATATTTGCATCCCATTTGAACAAGTTATTAATAAAATAGGGTTTTGAAACATAGTATTCCATCTCATTCATGGACCAATATATAATCAATAATACAATGGAGAATTTCTAGATGATGATTTTACTAACATTTACAAAGGAGTATGTAAATAGTTTTTGTTAGGTTTTTAAAAAGAGGTCAAGTAAGAACCACACAGCGCACGTGGTTTTCAGGTAAGGGGTAGGTTTACTCATCGTTCCCACTGGCACCAGGCCATGTTGGCACTCCATGAAGTTGGGAAAGACCTGGGAAAGGCCCGGGAAAAAGAGCATCTGGGCCTGGGCTAGACCTTATCTAGGGTATGGGCGGAGAAAGGTGTGGCCACATCGAATTCAGATGTGACCTCAGCAGATGCAGATGTGACCTCTTCCAGGTGTGTCAGTTGCCTAGCTAACACAGGTACTGGGCAGAGCTTTGCTGTGAGGAGAGTGGAGTCTGCTCGCCATCCAAGAGCAGACCTTACAGTTTTACTTGTATATTTCATATAAGTGACATAACTGAGCAATTCAATGTCATTTTAAGCCTTTGTTTGGTGCTTTGGTTACTGCAGATTTTGTTCTTATTTACAGATTCCTGCAGTGAAGGGAAAATTCAATTTAACTATGTCCTCCACGACATATTGTTAATTTACTAAAACTGGAGATGTTGCTGATGTGTGTTTGGTAAAACCATAAAGCAGACTTCAACCAGATGTTAAGATAACACCTGGCTATTAACCACAGTTAAACAAATTGAAGAAACATCTTCACACTCAATTCTAGGAGCTATTCCCCAACATTTGAAAAGCTTTAGGCAATCGCAGAGGAAGAATGCATTAATTGGAACCTAGGGGTCCATATGCTGTCTACAAATCAAACTCAATAGCTTTGCTTACCTTATGGTTTGGCTATCACATGGGAAGCAACTTGACTGCCAAGGAGAGATAAAAGTGTACATTAAAAATACATCGCACCTTATCTCACGGAAGCAGGTGAAGAGGCAGGCTTTCATCCTTGGAGCACACTGACTGTACCTTTGTGTCCTATGTGTTTAACAGGGACTCTACACAACTGCTCACAACGTGCAACCCGAGCAGGTTGTTTCAGGAGCAGTGTCTGCCATCTGCTTGGGCTAAATGGCACTGGCCCAGCCCTTGCTTCTTCCCTGCCCCTGAAACTTGACTATTAGATTTTAATTACATGCTTCTATGATTAAATCAGAGAGATTGAAAAGTTAAAGCTAATGTCCCCAGAGGTGAAGCAGGCCCCAAGGCTTCTGAAACAGCTGGCATTGGGGAAGCATGCTACCTCTTGGCATGCCAGAGAAAAAGAAGGTAATGAATGCCTTTGGCATGATACTGTTTTGGTTTTATTAGAGGGGTTCTGATGGAAAAAAGAAGTTCAAGTTCTCAACTGTGGAAAACGAATTTGAAAGCCTTCTGTCAACTTAAGCCCACATGACTAAAAATATTGTTTTCCCTGAATTTGTTCTGTGATTTCCTTTTGTCATTGAGCAATTCTGAGAACTTGGAAAATGTGGAGTATATTCTGAATGTTAAAATCAAAGGAGAGTCTAGGATACCTTTTCAGTAGGTTGGCTGTTTCTCCTAATGGCTCAATACATTCTACATCAACATATCTGATACTTGCATTAGCATAGTCATTCTTTTTTAAATCCAGTACCAAGGATTGAAGGCAGGGCCTCATGCCAACTCTGTTTTCTACAACTTGAGCCGTACCTTTTGCTTGTTCATTGTAGATGGAGTTCTATATTTTTCTGCTCAGACTGATTTTCATCCATGACCCTCCAGATCTCAATCTCCTGGCATGTTTCTTAATTTTTAATTTGTGTTTATTAACTGTAAAAAAAGGGGGTAGGGTTATTTCAATACATATTCGTAGTACTGTTAGGTCAAATATATCTACTTTAGTATTCTTTATGATACTTTCCTCTCATTTTTTTGAGTAATTTTTAGGATTTCATAATTTTCATTTGCTCAGTGATAGTCCTGGGGTTGATCTCAAGGCAAGGCACCTGCTAAGCAGGCCCTCTGCCTGGAACCATCCATGTGCACCTTTCTACATCAGTTATTTTTGAGGTAGGAAGTCATTTTATTCTGGGTCCAGCCTGAGCTGTAATCCTCATATGGATGACAAGCATGTACTACTTATTGTACCCTGCCATTGGGCTTCTCCACTGGTTGAGATGAGGTCTGGTGAATGTTTTCTTTGGGCCAACCTCAAACTTCAGTTCTCACATCTCACTTGAAGTAGCCAGGATTACATGTTTGAGTCTTTCCCCAAAATCCACCCCACAAGAATTCCCACTCCTGGCTCATTGTTATATTCTTGATGGACTCTGATATTGAGAATAAAATTTGATAATCATTTCAGAAGGTACATGAGAAATCAATTAGCTAGGAGAGATATTAGTTACAAGGGATTACCTCGCTTCTGCAGTTCCATGGAGTTGAGAACACAAGGTAGTAGAGTCTAGATTCTCTTTTACCAACCAGTGTGCTTACTTGTAGATCTATGGACAAATTCTAGTTACGACAAACGAGGGAAACCATGCAACCGATGAGTTCCTATTGCTGTTCAATCACATGAGGTCAAGTTCTAATTTTTTAATGCAATTCTTCATGTGCTAGTAATATCTTCTCTTTGGGGTCTATGAGGTATTACTATGGCTTTTTTGAGAAATTATTTTTGTACATGCATAATTTGATAGGTTACATAGATCTATGGCAGTATCATATGAACTTCAGGGCATAAGAATGACATTTTCAGCATCATTTTATCTAGGAAAGTGATAGAGATGCTGGTTGTTACTCAGAATCCTCTCTAGTCTTTGCAGCAAAGATTACCCTTTCTTTTAACTTTGTACTTCCCTCAGTTAATCTCTGTTGGATTTCATTGCCAGGAGCCATTTACAAACTTGTACTTTAAAAAAAAATATATCTACAGAGTATAAGAGAAGTTTCTGCTTGTAAATGGGAGACTGTTTTTGTTAAAGCAAGCATCACGTATTATAGGGATTTACGTGGAGGTTTAGCATGTGAATCAATGCTTCAGTTCTGGGCTATCAGGGAAAATAAACATTCAGTGAAGAAGATAGACACATATACAAACTTTGCAATAGGGAACATGGTAAAAATTGCAAGCATCAACATTTATCTACTCATTTAGTCCACCTGTCTTCCTCCTGTCCTGATAATATTGCTTGCTTGTATTTCCCTAGCTGTACAAAAGGATGATGTTTTTGAACTCAGCACTTTGTAGTCTCACAACCATCATTCTTGACCTTGATGCTACACTGTGCTGTGTGGCGTTTATGGAGCAGTCTAAGTGTCCTAGTAACCATGTCACCAATATTTATGGACCTCTTTCTGTGGGTGGAGCTTTTCTAAGGTATCTAAATATTCCTTATGTATATGTTCCATCAGAAACACTGTGAAGATGAATATGATATTAGCTCAAATGAAGAGATTGAAGCCTGAGGCCTGATTCAATGTCAAGCCCTTTGAATCAAAGCCCATCTTCTCAACAACATGATTTATGATAGGATATATGAGTTGATGCTTCAGACATTTTAGGGTTTAGAAAACAACAACAACAACAAAACTAAGTGACTATATAAATTATTAGGAAAAATAGAATACAGGAAATGATGGTGTGTTTTGTGGTTGGTGACCAATCAAAAGGCCCAAGATACAGATTCTGATCTGCCATAAATCACTATATCAACTTGGATAAAATACTCGAAACATTTTGTTACATAAATATACTATGTGGATAATTATATATCTTGTCAGATGATCATTCTCCATGTAGTGCAAAATTTGTTGTTACAGAACAGATTAAGGTAATTAAAAGGGAAGAATGCTTTTTTGAAATATAAAAACTTTACCTGATATTCTCATCTCAGTTTCTTAATTCTTGCAACTCATTTTTCTTATTGTGAAAATACTGTACAGAGGGGTTACAATTACATGGGCAAGATAATGAGTACATTTCTTTTTTTTTTTTTTTTTTTTTTTTTTGGGTCCGGTCATGGGGCTTGAACTCTGGGCATGGGCACTGTCCCTCAGCTCTTCAGCTCGAGGCTAGCACTCTACCACTTGAGCCACAGCACCACTTCTGGCTTTTTTCTCTTTTCTTATGTGGTGCTGAGGAATCGAACCCAGGGCCTCAGGCTTGCAAAGCAAGCGCTCTACCACTGAGCCACCTTCCCAGCCCCCTGAGTACATTTCTTATCAAATATTGTTGCCTCCTCCTTTGTTTTCCCTTCCCATCCCTTCCCATCTCCCCCTTCCCTTACTCCCAAATCATTTTGTCGAAAAACAAACTTTACAACTTTGCAACTCATTTTTGCAATACGGGATTTTTATCCAACACGGAACTTCTTTTCTGATCATGTCTAATGATTTTCTACAATATTTGTTTTTTTTTTTTTTTACTATTCATATCTCAATTGAAGGAACTTTTCCTGTACTGTGAAATTTTAGTTTTCAAGATTCTAATGGAATCCATGAAACTTTTTTTTCTGAAATATTAAACTATTACATCAAAAATACATCTCTATACATGGTTTCATGTCATGTGTGGTCTCATGAATGCTATGTGGACCTCTAGAAGGAAGGAACTGGTTATAGTCCTTGGAGTTTGACAATTTCAAAGACTTTTATAAATCTCAATTGCTAAAGGTTGAAGTCGTATGGCAAGTGGTCATAGATAGAAGAGTTTGAGACAAGGACATATTTAAAGCTTGTGGAATTTCTTTGTGGAACTAGAAGTATAAAAACATGTCATATCAAGTCTGGAAAAACATGAGAAACAAAGTTTTGAAACATCTACAAGAATAGGACACAGACTTGGATATTGTGGAGTTATTTGACTAAATTCTATTAGTTCCTTGCTTCTTCTCCCCCTCCCCCAAATAAAACTACAGGCACAGGATTTCACCATAGTATGAGTCCTGGATAGGTACTGAATAACATTTGTAGGATTTTCATTCCATTCAAGTCTTAGTTGAGTCACACCATCATTATGGCCCAAAGAGGAGAGTCTTACAAACTGTTCTGGCTTGAATTCCTTGTGTTTGTTTATCTGTGAGTTTGTAAGAGTAATAGTAGATTAGAGAGAGAGGTGCTATCTTGCTCTAGGAATAGGAGAAAGAAAAGCTAAGGAGACAAACTGAGTGAGTGATCAGTAACTTAGGTGACAAACACACACTGATCAATTCCTCATTTTCTCACTCACATCGTATGTGACATCCCTATTAGGTCCATTTAATGTTTTCCTATAAGTACCTGAAATTGGGGATATCAATTAGATATCAATGAGAACATTCTTCTTATCACTGAATAAATAATGACACCTAGATAGTTGTTTAATGACCCTGTAACTCATATTCTCATAACTTTTAAGTGTGTTTTTAGGTTTAAAATATTGCAAAAGGTTTCAGAGTAATTGCTAGCACAGATCACATATTTAACAATTATATATATATATATATATATATATATATATATATATATATATATATATATATACCAAAGCATTCATTTTAGGAAACTTTGTTGGTAGTGAAGAGATGAGTCAAGACATAAAGACAAGGTAATTAAACAATTCATAATGAGCCATCTGATTTCCTAGTTTGAAAAATATTTCCTAGATGTAAGTAACACTTTCTTCACCAAAGCTATGGGAACTCCCATTTACATGTTTGAATTCATTGGTGTCAATATTAGCCAACCTTAGTATTTCAATCCCAAACCTTTTATTTTTAACCATATTTGTTTGTGTTCTCCAGAAAAGCAGAATCATGAAGATATATACATATATTTGTAATGTATATAGTTTATGCTATCTATCTAATCCAATGACTTTTATTTAGATAATACATAAGTATGTGATCTCTCTATATACATACGTAGAGAGAAATATTACCTGAGAGACGTTATGAGGAATTGGTCAGCCCTCAGAAAGTTTTAGACTCAGAAGAACCAAACTTATAGCTCCAGTCTAAGTTTGAATGTCTTGGAATCATAAGAGCCAATGGTGGAAGTGCCAATGAAAAAGTTGGCAGGATTGTGTCCATAAAGATGGGTGGTACCTTGTGATTTTGAAATCTTCAAAAAGCCAAACAAGAACAAGAACAGTTTCCTCATATTCAGCCTTTTGTCTTATGTTATGTAGGCCTTCAATTGTTTGGATGTAGTTTGTATAAGAGGAAGAGCGATTTTCTTTGCAGTGTACCAACTGAAATATTAATTTCAACTGCGAACACCTTTTCACATACACTCACACATTTGGGTAGTTTACTGAGTGTATGTGGTCCAGTGTTCTTTGTGACTTATTTTCCATAAGAAGGAGGTTGCTTTAAGAAGAGACAGAATGAAGTGCCCAAAGCTGCAATTAAAGGGGGTAGGGGGAGACAAAGAGTTATAGAGCTCCATCTTGAATGTGAGATCAATATAGACGATCAAACTTTGCTGTGTCTCAAAAGTATTAGAATATACCTGTCTTGCTCACCAGAGTCGTGGCAGTAGACACACGTCCTGAAATTTTGTTCCGAATTCCTTGTAGAGGGATATGGGGTAAGACAGGCCTGTAGTGGCAGAGTAGAACTTGGGCAGAGGGGAAGTAATGCCCTAGCATGGAAGTCAGCTAGATGCTACTAGATCCCCCTAAATGTACTTGGAAATCTACCAACCCTCAATGCAACCCTCCCACTTCTTCATGCTTGCTCTTTCCCCATCTTTCACCAGAACAGATCTTTTAAGGTCAGCACTAATCATGTGAAAATCTGGTCATTCCCTTTTTTTAAAAAAATGTAAAGGGTACCTTGATTTCTAGGAGCCAGGCAATTCTTAATGTGCTTTCTGAGCATGACAGGAAACAGATGTCAACCTCTAACATGATGTTTCCCTTGGTTTAATTTGAAAAGCTGACTACTGGATCAATCCTATAAAATCTACTTAAAGTGGTTACCAAACGGTAATAAATTTGATTTAGAAAGACCTTTGAATGCAGTTTAATGAGTACTCTCGATGTGATAGGTTTTGCAGGAGATTTCCTGTCACCAGTAATATCTAATAAACTCTCTGCCCTCTCTTGTTTCCTTATAGAGTCTTTACTTAGACAAGTTGAGATTTTTCTCTATTTTCTTTTTCCCTTTTCTGTTTCTTGGCTGTAGGAAGAGTCATATATCCCGAGTGCCAAGGGCTCGGCTCTTGTTTGTCATTTGTTGATGATATCACGTCTCATTTTTAAAAGAGAAAATTGCACTAGAGCCCATAGGCCATAGAAATGTCGAAAGTACTAAAGAGTTTGATCCTTCTGATAGTTTGGATAAACTCACTGAAAATCCCATGGATGTAACAAAGCAAGAGAAGGAAAAGAGAGAGAAAGAGAAAAATGAAAAATAAAGTAATAGCAGTATTCATTTCCCCTGAACCAGAAGCAATCAACTCTGCAATTACCGAGATCCATTTCACTGGACTTTATAACTTTGAATGAAATGGGTGAGAAATGGAAATCTCTAATGAAGGCTCAAGTCCCCACCCATTGTTTTATCTTCACATTCTACCAATTTCAGCACACACTCGCCAGCTTTGTAATTTGCAGCTTATTTTCTCACAACTTGTCAAGCAGCTCACATTCATTTACATTATTGCCATTTAACAGGCAGACAAAAAGAAATATGGTTTAAGATCTGATAGGCTCTGCATTTTTTTTGTCTCGTTGAGTTTGTTTTGCTGTTGCAAACAAATGTCTCCAGAGCTCCGTTTAATTTAGCATGTCAAACTGCTGCCTTTAAAGGAAATTTGGAAATGCCATATATATATATATATATATATATATATATATATATATATATATATAAAATAAAAGATAGAGGCAAAAACTTAGAGCAGGGAGTGTGGGTAAATGAAAAGCAATGAAAATACCAGCTGGGTGTCTAGCAGCCTTAGTGAGACTGAAAGGATGATAAATGAACACCTGTATTCCTGAGTTGAAGGAAATGGAAAAAAAGGGCAGATTATGAACCAAAAAAGAATTTTTAATGAATATTTCTTCATTTTCTTCTTGTTCTTTGTCAAAGATTACTATCTTTAAATACAAAGTACAAAGGGGTTGCCATTTAGCAAAGCAGTTTATGAATGTGATGCATCTGTATCAATATCACGCCTTTCGATATTCTCACCCACCCCTCTCCAATCCGGCCCTTCTCCCATTCTTTCTTAGTTTTGTAGGACATACATTGATATTGTTTATCTTACGTAAGAAACAACAACTGATTTAAATGGTAACAGTATAAAACCAACTATTTCTTTGTCCACGAGTACAAAAATACAGATTGTTTAAAAGAGATTTCTGCTCTCATTGCTCAGTAGACATTCTTGACACTGACCATTTACCAGGCAAGTGTATTATTTCTCCCATTCTGTGAGTTTCTCTTTTACTATTACTAATGTCCTTTGATATGTAGTTTTAAAAACTCTTGCTGAAATCTTTTTTTTTCTTGTTTTAATCCTCTTCCATTGTTTATATATGTCCAGTAAGTTTCAGAAAGTCATCATGATGCTTAGTAGATTTCTTTCTTTCTTTCTTTCTTTTTTTTTTTTTTTTGTTGGTCATAGTACTTGAACTCTGGGCCTGGGCGCTGTCCCTCAGCCCTTCAGCTCAAGGCAAGTGCTCTACCACCTAAGCTACAATGCCACTTCCAGTTTTTTCTGGTGGTTTATTGGAGATAGGAGTCTCACGGTCTTTCCTGCCGGGGCTGGCTTTGAACCATGATCCTCAGATCTCAGCCTCCTGAGTAGCTAGGATTACAGATATGAGCCACCAGCGCCCGGCTTTAGTTGATTTCTTTTAAAAATGAAATGATATTTTATATTGAAGTCATGGGAATATCAGGTTTTTGATATCTCATTACCAATTCCAAGGTCTGGAAAGCCATGGAAATGGGAAAGCTTTTGCAATTTGGTCCAGAATAAAACCCATCTCAAATGATCACAATGCTATGCTGTGTTTACTTGTCTCATTCAGTGGAGATGTTTTCTCTTTTGTTTTATTATTACATGTGTTTGATTATGAATGGCTTTTGTACATCTTATGGGGTCTAGTAATCAGCTGTGGGTACTGAAATTTGTTTTTCATTTGTTTTGGCACTCAGGATTGAACCCAACATTCTGTGAAGTTAAAATATTTACTATTGAATTCCACTCAAGGTTTATGAATGACTTCTGTAAAATGATTCTCACTATGAAATTTGAAGACATGAATATTCTAAAGGGATTTAAGAATCTGATATAAGAATAAAGTCCATACGGTGCTTTCTTCAGTACTGCTTCACTTGAAACTCACCAAAGATTTTGTACTGATTATGTTTGAGTGACTTTCTCAAAAGATTACAAAATGTTACAAATGAGAGGTTATAGTCAGAAGGCTGGTGGCTCACACCTGTAATCCTAGCTATTCAGGAATCTGAGATCTGAGGATTGTGGTTCAAAGCCAGACTGGGCAGGAAAGTCCTGTGATACTCTTATCTCCAATTAACCATCAGAAAACCAGAAATGGAGCTGTGCTCAAAGTGGTAGAGTGGAAGCCTTGAGCAAAAGAGCTCAGGGGCAGCATCCAGGCCCTGAGTTCAAGGCCTGTGATGTGACCAAACAAAACAACAACAAAAAACAAAAAACAAAAACCCAGAATGCTGGTGGCCTACATCTGTAATCCTAGTTACTCAGGAGGCTGAGATCTGAGGATAGCAGTTTGAAGCCAGCCTGGGCAGGAAAACCCATGAGATTCTTATTTCCAATAAACTACTCAGAAAAAGCCAGAAGTGGCATTATGGCTCAAACGGTAGACTGCTAGCCTTGCACAAGAGAGAAGCATAGTTACACCCCCCAGGCCCAGAGTTCAAGCTGAGGGCCTGCAATAAAAAAATAGAGAGGTGATATCTCATGTCAATTGCCTCCAAATTCCAGTGGATAGACAGATTCTATTTGCTAAGCACATGGATCTACTCAACAAGTAGATCTCCATGCAAAGTTTAATCCAACTTTCAGAAAGAAAAGGAGTAGTAGAGAAAGGAGAGAGGAGAGAGAGGGAGAGAGAGAGAGAGAGAGAGAGAGAGAGAGAGAGAGAGAGAGAGAGAGAGAGAGAGAGAGAGAGAGAGAGAGAGAGAGAGAGAAAGAGAGAGAGAGAGAGATGATGATGATGGATGGAAGGAGACATTTGGAGGAAGGGAAAAGTAGCAGTTTTCATGAGTACACAACTAATCTTTATATAATTCTGCTTCACTGGCATTTGATGAGGATATAAATGAACTACAATTATGTGGTACTGGTTTAAATCAGCTTATTCCCACCCATGCTCTCGCCTTGAAAAAAAAAAAGTGACCCCAAACTTCTTTACCACCAAGGTTAGGAATATCAATTACAAGCTAAAACAGTTTTTTTTTTCCAGGAAATATTCTGTAAAGCCAGACTGCTTAAACTAATCATATCATATTAAGGTTCAGTAGGTTACAGAATGTTTCAGAATTTTCCCAACTAGTGTTAGTTATAGGGTGTCAAGATTGTAATTTTTACAAAGGAAACCATACTTTTTCCCCTCTTAAGTCTTATGATTTTTAGGGAGGAACCTCTCCCCCTCCCTCAGCCATGCCACACATACTCCCCCCACACACACACATACTTAGCATTATTTCTTCTCTCCTTTGAGCTGTTAAGCTAGGATAGGAAATCTCTTGTGAAAAGGTGGGAATAGATTTTCAGAAAGCTCTGGTGCTTAGAAACCTCCTATTTTGGCTGGAGGAAATGATCAGCACAAGTTGTAATATCAGATGACAGTACAGAGAAACTAAATGTCAGGGCTGGGAAACAAAGTAAACATGATTGCCCAAGCAGGGGTGAAGATGATCTCATTCATTCCTCCATTTTGTGGGTGCTGGTTTTCAAAAGAGACAACAGGAACACATGTAGAAAACGTGGGGTTTGCCCAGCCCAAAGAACAAACTTTCCTATGTCAAGCTATCTGGATGGGTAAGTGGCCCTACCTGCATTAAATGATTCTTAGCTTCTCCCTGAGCCCTTCTAGATCACACCATGACTCTATATGGAAAATACTCATTATCAGGAGCATTAGAAAGCTTTAGAGTGTTGGTATTTAAACAAGCCAACCTCATTTTAGAACATGGCAAATAATTTCTAAGCAGATACTGTTTTATTTTGTTTCCTCTAAAGCTTTTATTTTTTGTATCAACTTGACTGGGTTATAAGGTGCCCAGACATTTGAGTGACAGATACTGTTTTTAATTATTGCTGGCAGTGAATAAAATTAGACTGCAAAATTCCCAATGCCAGAGTCATTAAAGTTATTTCATTTATAGCCTGTTTGCATGTGAATGAATACTTTGTTTTCAACTCAGGTCACAATCAAATTGTTATCTTTCATATTACCTGAGTGATTCTGAATGGTTTATTTCAATCTTGGATTTCCAAGTGAAATTGCTAAATTACTTACCTATTATGAAGATGTCATAGAGTAAGAATTGAAGTTAGTAGTTGATATTTAGTGAGAAGCACATTGAGTACAAAATACCTATGCAATGTAATAATGACTTGAAGTTAAAACAAACCAATAGTCATAAGAGAATATATGGTAAGTCTGTCTTCCAGAGGAATGAGAAAGGCTGGCTTGTAGGAAGTGTGAAGAATGATTCCTGAAAAACTGACATTTATCATTTGCATAATTGAGGAGGAGAATTTTTTTCCAGCAGAAAAGAAAATATCAGAAACGGTCCATTCTATTTTGATAGATTAGTTTGTCTTAGGTGTACTAACTTAGATGTATAGAACTCACGACATAAATATAATAGCTCAATCATTTATAGTATCTCAGTGTATGCAAACATATTTTTCCATACTGTACTTCCCTGCATGTGCAAATGATCCAAGGATCTGAATCTCACTGGGAACTTTGTATGCCTAGTGATTTAGCATATCAGATGAGAATATCACCTATCTTATGTTGCAGTAATGGATATTTATTTTACTAGATCTTTTTGAATGTCTCAATAAGCTGAAAACTCTTATTCATAACCATGATGATAATATTCAAAGTCATTTTGACTCTACTAGGAAACATTTACATTGTGTTGCTATCATCTTAGTGTTGGTAATTTTCAAATTCATGTCCACTTGTTTTTTGATTTTTTAAAATATTTATTTATTTAATATTCTTAAGCACAAGGGGGTTTCAATATAATACATCAGTTTGTAAAGACAATGCATTTTGATCAATGTTACCACTTGATGCATTCATCAATGCTGTGAACAAGAATTGATTCAGCATCATCCCTTAATCAATTCTTTCCCATTTCCCCAACCTCATTCATACCTTCAATTTATCTAGTTCCACTTCATTCCCCCCCACACACACACAGGTACACACACATGGAGAGAGAGAGAAAGGGAGAGAGAATATTATGAGATTATAACTCTGAGTAAAAAGTTTAGCTCTTGGTCTAAATTCTATTCTACTAAAAGTTAATATATATATATATATATATATATATATATATATATATATATATATATATGTATTTGCCAACTTAGTCACTTGATGTGCAATGAGTTAAGTAAATTCAAAAAGTACTTGCAGAGTTGTGTTTAGTACTGTAATCCTGTGAGTGGATCTATTACCTTTAACTCTGCTGGAGAAGCTAGTTTTGTTTTGTTTTGTTTTTTTGTTTTTATTGTGAAAATACCATACAGAGGGGTTACAATTACATGGGCAAGATAATGAGTACATTTCTTATCAAGCATTGTTGCCTCCTCCTTTGTTTTCCCTTCCCATCCCTTCGTTTTTCCACATAATGATTTGTACATCTAATTGTTGCAATTGGTCCACCTGTATCCCTATTTAAACGATTTGTTTTGCCCTTCCCCTCCACAAATTATAACAACATCAAATACAGTGAGAGCAGGGAGGGAACCTTACTGCATTGTTGGTGGGAGTGTAAACTTGGTCAACTACTTTGGAAAGTACTATGGAGGTTCCTCAAAAGACTTCACATAGATCTCCCCTATTATCCAGCAATCTCACTTTTGGGCATTTACCCAAATGATCACAAACAAGACCACACTAAAGCGACCCGCACAACTATGTTTATTGCAGCATTATTTACCATAGCTAAGATATGGTACCAACCAGATGCCCCTCAGTAGATGAATGGATCAAGAAAATGTGGTATATATACACAATGGAATTCTATGCCTCCATCAGAAAGAATGACATTGCCCCTTTTGTTAGGAAATGGTAAGACTTGGAAAAAATTATATTAAGTGAAGTAAGCCAGGCCCAAAGAAACATAGTTCCCATGGTTTCCCTTATTTGGAGAAGCTAGTTTTGATCATTAACTTTTATGAAAACCAGCAAAAGGTATGACTTTCACTTTGAACTAATTTTAAGTTGCAAACAAAGAACAAAGAATTCCTATAAAACTACTATTTTTTCTGTTCAAATTTGATAAAAAATCTTTTCATTATTTTAGTTATAATAATCAAAAGTAAGAAATCAACAACTGAGCTACACAGCTAAATGATCAACAGAGATTTACTACTTACACTAATTGGCCGCTCTAGTGATTTTCTCTCCAGTCCAAAATTCAATTGCAGTCCCACCTTGCATTTACTTGTCATGTCTATTTATTCTCCTCCAAACCAGGGTGTTTTGTAGTCTTTCATGATGTTAACTTTTTGAATAGGACTAGACAGTTACTGTGTAGGCTGCTATGACTTGGAATTTCTTGATGTCTCCTCTTAACTAAATTCAGGTTTACATTTTTGACAAGAATACCACAGAGGTATTTCCTCCTTTTCATGCATCTGAAAATATGAGATTGACTATCTTATGACGAGTCTTGCTACCTTTGATCACTTTGAAGTAAAACCAAGTTTGTGATCACTCTCTATTACCATAAGACTTGACTTCAATTTCTTTTTTAAAAAAACTTACTCTGAAGAATGGTTGCTGTTGAGATAATAATTGAGTAAATTATAGTTGAAAGAGACAAGATTACCAATTACATTTTTCTTTCCATTCTTTCATCTCTGGAACCCAAATAATAAGTTTGTAAGTTTTGTAAGGTAAAGAATGGTTAGTATTTCTTTTTTTTGGAATAAATAAAAAGACTTTATTGTTAGGGGCAAAAGGATGCAACACTATAAAAGTGAAAAGCTTATTTGGCATTTAATTAACTTTCTCTGGCAAATGGGAGTTGGATGTTATTTGTACTTTTTCCTAAGGGTCCTCATGTGTCATAAAATTGTGGGTGGATCCCTTACATGACCCTTTAGGAGAACTCTTATGCAGTAGGCAGAAAGAAGTGCTGGATTTTATCTACTTCTTTCCTTTCTGCTTCATGTGTACTACGAAGTAGTCATTGCATGCAATGGTGAGGGCTGCAATTAGTGAAAAGAAGCTCTGGAAGCCCACTTGGCCATTTCGGCACTGATCCAGGTCCTTCATTATTTTGTTCACACCCAGGTATCTTTTTGGTTTTCCAAAAATCCAGGGCACTCCTTATCCATGACTACTCTCAGGTCTTCCTTTACTAAGTAGCCTTTATCCCTGCATATTTGTGAAATGTAAACATGATGATTTCCATGGCGTGCTCCATGTGAGACGGCATTTTGGCACGGTCTATTGAAATCTTACGCGTGGGTGGTGCAGCACAGGCTGGGACCATGGACGCGGAGGTGAGGGAGTGCTCTCAGAATGGTTAGTATTTCATTAATTCTCCTCCTTCCTTTATCACAGTTGGACAAACACGCCATGCTAACACGACTCTGCTCTCCACTGGCAATATTGACTGGGAATGGAGCAGCATGAATCATATTTTCCAATGAAATCTTTCATGTAAACAATATCCTTTTGGCTTAATTCCCTTGGTAAAAATACCTTGCAAATGCCCTTCCTAATTGAAGAGAATGACATCTTTTGCGGCTTGACTTTTCTTCCATTGTTAAAGCAGAACATAACTTTAATTTTGATAAAATGAAAAGAAAGATGACCCACTTGATTCTTGGCAACACAAAAGCAGGAGGGATGGATATGTTGCACTTACAAACTGTCCTGATAAATGGCAAGTCCTTTGTGTAGCTACTTAATGATAACAATAAAACAAAAAATTCATAAGGTAAATTATACGCAAAATTAATGGTTCATGTCTGAGTGTGAGAAAGAGAGTGAAACAAATCTTAACATCTCAAAATCAGGAATTGCATTGGAGATAAAAAGAACAAATACTAAACCGCCCAATGTGGATGCACATGCAGAAAATGAACTGCTTGGCTCTTTATCTCCTCAAATAATTGCTGTACTAGTAAGCGGCTAACAGTAGATATTCAGCTAATGTGTGGGATAAATCTATTCAGTTCATCATTAGAAATAAAGAATATTGTTGCTATGTTATATCCAAGTACTGTTGTTTATCAGTGAGTCTGAAATAGTTATGGAGAAATTCCATAATGGAATCAGTATTTAGTCATGATAAAAGGCAGTGTGTGTATCTTTGAAGCACTAAAGAACAATTAGTATCTCTAGTTGTTAGATAGTGGAAGGGACTGTTGTGAAATAAAGGAGAGAAACATTTCTTTTGTCCATTCTAGGATTCAGATGAGTTAGTGGGAAAAGTCACATCTGCATCACATTTGTAAGGGAGCCAGCTCCTTATTCCTACTGTCCGGTCCTCAGGATAGAGGAGCAACTGAAATGCCTATGGAGGAATCCACAGGCAGCAAATCTGATGCTATGTGAGAGTCCACAGGGCCTTGTCTACAGATCCCAACTGGTTTAGTATTCTTTCTCAGACTCTGCCAATCTCAGCATTTGTATCAACAGTAAGTGTTCCCTTGATAATGTACCTGTATATGTACTCTATTCTCAACTCTCTTGACAATATCATCCAATTATTAACCTGTCTTTTGGCAAAGGATTCCATGTAATTAAATACAGGAGCTGTTTTCCATGCTGTATCTTCTAAAACATACCAAAACCTTTCTTGTAGTTACTTAATTCTTCCAAGAAAAAAAGAGTACTATTTCTATTTCTATTTCTATTTCATGATTAAGAATTGAGATGTTTAAGCCTTGGTATTTAGCAGTTCTGTTAAAACCTAACACCTTCTAAATCTGACTTCCATTTGAGAAACCAGAGGATCATTTAACCCTTGTTATAATTGCAAGTTGCTTAAAAGATCATGTTGAACACCAAAGGAAAGTACCCAGATTGAATGAAAGCAATTTCTGTGTCTGGCTGCTTTGGTTTGTCTTGTGTAAAATGCTCCTTTTATTTCAATTAGGCAAACAGCAGGGTTTCCTGGCTAATGAGACTGTTTGGACTATTGGTTTGGAAGTGTCACCTCCACTCTTTATCAGGTAATCGTAATTAGGGTGAATAATCCAACCAACCAAGTGGAGGGCAAGTCAAAAAACATACAGAATGGAAACAAAAAGACCTCCAACAAACAGACCACCAGGGTCTACTCAGGAGGAAAGTGTAGCTTGACAACACAGCCTGGGAAAACCCACTGGGCACCAGTGATATGACTTGGAGAATTATAGTCCATGAGAAGTTTTAATCCAGACTGTCTAAAGTGCCTAAGCAATGGCATTTTAATTATATCCACACTTTCCTCACTTCCACCCCAAACACTAACATGTTTATTTCTTTGTCTTTCTGCCATTTTGAACAGTTGATATGAATTGGAATTGCTTTTGTTGCTTTTCTCTGCTCTAACTCTAGAATTCTTTCCATACTACTAGAATTTCCCTGTTTGGGGACCAAATGTATCCTCTCAATCCTAACAATACTAGCAAGTATTCATTGTGGAGTCCCTAACAGACTCATAACACCACTAAGGGCCCTGCAGCTTTCTGGTTTTACAGTTTTAATATTGCTAAATATCTTTTTTCTTTAGGGAAGACTCCTGAGGGAAATTTCTAGGGAAAGTCAGACTAAGACCGGATCTCTGACTAAATACAAGAGTGTGGTAGTTCCTCTAGGCATTGTTAAGGTCAAGGCCGAGTTTTTATGAGTGATGCAAAGACAGAGGGGAAGGAATCATGTAAATAATTCAGTGGAGACCAGGAAAAGTACTTGGGAGTCCTAATGATTCAGTAACTGCTGTGGTACAAACATTCAGAACAGTGATTATTATTTCACTGCTAACACACACACACACACACACACACACACACACACACACGCATGCACACACACATAACCTTCCTTTCTCAGATATCCTCATGCTATTATCACTGGAAATGCCTTTCAGGAACACTGCTCTAATATGCAGCTGAACTATTTTGTCACAAAAATATCGCAAATTTATTTAAGTAAACCAGCTATGAAGGTACACATATATAATCCTAGCATTTGAGAAACGAGTCGGAAGATGGAGAGTTCTAGGCTAGCATGAGCTACACTGTGAGACTTTGGAGACTTTATCTCCAAAACAAACAAGTAACTAAATGTATTTAAAGAAATGTAGATGGAACTTACTGTTTCAAGTAATTAAAATGATCAGAAGCAAATATCTAAAGTTAAGGTGAAGCTGAAGGAAGTTGCTAAAGGAAAGTCATCTGAGCTATATTCTAGAGTTCAGGCCAGTCATTCTAGCTACTCCGGACATTGAGATGAGGAAGAATGGCTATGGTTTAAATTTTGACCTGGAAAAAAAAATGTGCAAGATCTATTCTTTTTTTATGATTTTTTATTGTGAAAATACTGTACAAAGGAGTTACAATTACATGGGCAAGACAATGAGTACATTTCTTATCAAGCATTGTTGCCTCCTCCTTTGTTTCCCCTTCCCATCCCTTCCCATCCTCCCCACCCCTCCCCGTCCCTGCCCCCTACCCCCCTCACCAAAGCTGTAAAGTTCGTTTACAACATAACAACTTGTACTTCTCATTGTTGCAACAGATCCACCTGTATCCTTATTTAAACGATTTGTTTTTCCCCTTCCCCTCCACAAATTATACCGACATCAAATACAGTGAAAGCAGGGGTTATATTGTGGGGGAGGGACATACAAAGCAACAAAGAAATAATCTTATAAATGCGTTATAAACAATCGCATGAAAGAAAAAAACATTTGAATATATATCTTAGGGTTCATTTCCCTAACATCACCTTATCTGCTTGACTCAGACATACATTAGATATTGCAAATAAGGGAAACCATGGGACCTATGTTTCTTTGGGCCTGGCTTACTTCACTTAATAGAATTTTATATACCACATTTTCTTGATCCATTCATCTAGTGAGGGGCAAGATCTATTCTTAACAAATAGTTGGATGAAGTGGTACAAACATTTTATCCTAGCTGTTCAAGTGGTTGTGATCAGGATTGTGGTTCAAGGCCAGCATGTGCTAAAAAGTTTGTAAGATTCCATCTAAGCGGAAAAATCCTGGCTATGATGGCACGTCACATAGAGTGTCAAGTGTACTATAGGAGGATCAATTGAGTGCTGCTTGCTTATGCCCTCAATCTCGCTACTCAGGAGGCTGAGATCTGAGAATCAAGATTCAAAGCCAACCTGAACACAGTATCCCCATGATTCCTACCTACAATTAATCAGCAAAAAGCCAACAGTAGAGCTTTGTCTCAAGTGGTAGTGTGCTGGCTGTGAGTGAAGAAGCTAAGTAACAGTGACCGACCCTGAACTCATGGTCCAGCACTGGCAAAAATAAAACAAAATCAACAAACAAAAGCAAACCCATAACTGAGGTGGGTGTAAATTAAGGGCATGTAACCGTGACAGTTTGGTTATGCGTCTATTCCTTGGCAGACATTTGGGTCCTCCCCCTGTTTTAGCTCTAGAGGACAATGTGCCCTCTGCAGCATTATACATTTTTACGTAAAAATTTAGAGTCAATAAATGCATAGTTTTTAACTGACAAGTGTTTAATGTGGATTTTCAGAAAGATTATGATTGTCATTGGCTGGTATTAGAATCTGACAACTCCTAAACAATTTTACTATAAAATAAATGAAATGAGCATAGGTAGAAAGTTTATGGACATGCATTCTGGAAGCTTATAAACTCTAAATAATAACAAATAGCCACTTACATGTCTGTTATGAAAATTGGATCACTTAGGTTTACCCTCTGAGCAATACTACCTGTGGTACTCAAAAACATGTGGTATCTCCACATGTGACCCACGTTGTAAACATGAGGCAAGGTTAAAAAGATGTTTTGTTAACAAAACAAAACAAAAAAGGCAGTGTCCAAAATCTGCAACAAACAAAGAACTAAATAGACACAAAATAAAATGAGAAAGGGATTCATGTGTAAGAGAAATTTTGAGAATTTGTCTTATATTTTAGAAATAACCAGAAAATAACTCTGTGGCTAGAAAGAAAAGAGTAAGACAATTGGAGCTATTTGTATACACAGATTCAACAGCATAACAGACCCTCATACACTGTCAAGAAGAGAACAAATCAAGTACTTACTAACTGCATATATATGACGGCATATAGAGAAAAGAATTAGACAGGCACTGGAGCCAAGTTGAAGGAGGGGATGGAAAAGTTCTCAGTTATTTTCCAAGCTGATGTCAGATTCCCTTTCAGCCAGAGTTAACTTAGTAGGAAAGAAGTAATTTGCACCTTGAGTCATTTCAATAGATCTGCATGGTTTTCTTGTTCTTTTTTGGTCTCAAGGCCCATGTGGGACATTCAATACATTAGCACTGCCTTTCCCAGACCTACAGGAAGCTCATTTTAGTCTTAATAGAATAGTAGGTGCATATATATATATATATATATATATATATATATATATATATATACATGCACACACATATATATGAGCATATATACATATTTGTATATATTTAACTTAAACTTCGAAATTCTTTTGGAAAGACATGCATCCTAAGGGTGACTTATAAATCTCACCTTGATCCTTTCTTTTTCTATAAAAGGTGAAAAAATGTCGGGTGCCAGTGGCTCACACCTGTAATCCTAGCTACTCAGGTGGTTGAGATCTGAGGATCATGGTTCAAAGTCAGCCCAGGCAGAAGGCCGTGAGACTCTTATCTCTAATTAACCATCAGAAAACCAGAAGTGGCACTGTGGCTCAAAGTGGTAGAGCACTAGACTTAAGCTGAAGAGCTCAGGGACAGAGTTCAAGCCCTAGGAATGACAAAAAAAGAAAATAAAGAAAAGGTGAAAAATATGTACTATATGTACCAAACTACTTGTGATAACTCCAAAGAACTCAGTGCATCCAAGTTTATTGTGGGACATGTTGAGAATAGGCCATCTTATAACATATTCAGTGTAATGTGGGTCTTTATTATTTCATATAGCTTTTTTTAAATTCCAACCAACAATCGAGATGATATGTATAGCTGTGTGATGTTAAAGATCAAATTCAAGGCCTTACAAAAGCTAGAAATGTATTCTACCACTGTGACAAACACCGAGCTTCAGGGTATTTGATCAGGAGATAATGTTTTAAGAAAAATTTCTCTAATCCATGTTTCTGTAATTAATTTGACAAGAAGTTTTGAGTCATTGATTTCTGTAGTCACTTGTTCTGTTGAGCGTAGACTGAGATTAGCCCTGTCTACTTTCATGTTGTGTCAGTGAAGAAAGACCTAATTCTAGTTTCAGGGCAAAGGCTTCGTAGTGCCCAGTGTACTTATTTCCTGGTTGTACATGGGCTTTAGAGAGCCTGGGAGAATGACTTCTGTACAGGGTACCCATGTACTTTATTGGGACCTCTAAAGTGGTAGAAAATGTTCACCAACCAGATCTGAAAGTTTTCACTGTAGTGGTATCTGTGACAATCTCCTACTCACATTTATTAGAACAAAAGTCACATGATTTCACCTGCACTGAATGGGCCTATAATCCTAGCTACTCAGGAGAATGAACTCTGAGGATCCCAGTTTGAAGCCAGCCCATCTAGAAAGTACATAAGACTCTTACCTCCAATTAACCACCAGAAAAAATCATAAGTAGTGTTTTGGCTCAAAGTGACAGAGTTTAAAGAAAAAAAACAAGGAAAATCTGTTTCACCTACCAGACCACATCTTTATCATATTGTATTTGGGAAGATCTGAGTTGAGAGCAAGACAAAAGCATGTGTGATGTATTTCAAAATCTTTATTTCATTATATTCCTGTGAGAAATAGGAATCAGCAAAATAGAAAACTGTGAAGATAAGAACTTCATTGTAAATTACTACATTGCTATAATGCCAAGTATACTTTTCAAGCCATAGGAAGTGATTGATAATTTTTTGTGGATTGTGTAGTAATATGTGTTTTTTAGTAAATCATTTAAAATTGTTAAGGGTGGTTTAAAATTCATTATCTCAGAATTGTTCATGAGAAAGTTAGCTGACTTTTGAATGTTAAAACATGCTTTGTAAGCAAAAAATTAAGTGAAGGCGATTGTAGACAATTTTGGAATTTATGTCAAAGACAAAAGTATTTGAAGTTTATATGACAGGTCATAAAACTAAAGATAAAGCACTTTTTATTTTCTATATTTTTTTAGCTTTTCCTTCTCTTTTACCATTAACAAGTCAGTCACATATATCCTAGATCACTAAACTATATTACACTTTTGTATGGAACACTTCAAAATTCAGTTTGATTTTTAACATAGTAATTTCATATGTATGTATTGAGAAGCCAATACTGATATTTCTTTAAAAAAACCTACAGGGTAGTTTTATTTCTTTATTTATTCTACATTGAAACTATCACAGGAATTCATTGAATATTTTTCAGGATAAATGATCTTTTATAAGTATATATGGAGGTTGTATATTGATTTTTAGAATTATTAAAACTAGAGTTGTTGGGAGACCTATTTTGAAACTAAAAATATCTCTATATAATTTACCAACATGCTCAGGTTTGGAGTACATGCATTTATATTTTTCAAAAAATTTAATTTGAAACAATTAAAAGTATATCTTTACAATATTAATGATTCAATTATAACAGTGAAATGCAGCATGTAAAACACCTGTAATTGTTATTTGTTTAAAACATGTTATTTAAAGACAGGGTTGCACAATAATTTCAACATACACTTTATACAACATCCTTTTTTGCAAAATGGTTTGTAATAAAGAGATTAATGGTCCAGAAATCGTGAGATATATCTTTGGATGAGTTGTAGTACACGTTAGCATACTGATGCCTAGAAGACATTAGGGTCATTCTTACTTGGCTTTTAACTTAAATGTATATTCTGTTTATATTTTTTAAATCACATTTGTGTAGAATGACTCAGAAAATTAATGTTGATAAATACTTGAAAGGACAGAGAGTATTGTACTAAAATGTTATTTTGAGCCAGAAGGCATGGACTCAAAATTTTTTTATAATTCTTTGTCTTGGAGTTCTTTTTTTCTTTTGGGTCTGGTCGTGGAGCCTGAACTCTGGGCCTGGGCACTGTCCCTCAGCTCTTCAACTCAAGGCCAGCGCTCTACCACTTGAGCCACAGCGCCACTTCCGGCTTTTTTCTTTTTGCTTATGTGGTACTGAGGAATCGAACCCAGGGCCTCAGGCATGCAAGGCAAGCACTCTACCACTGAGCCACCTTCCCAGCCCCTATCTTAGAGTTCTTAAATTGTAAAAGGAATGCTGACAAAGCAATATTTGTAAGACACATTTATTTTGAATAATTTACTGATTAAAATATGCATGTAACAAGCTAGGTGTTGATAGTTCACATCTGTTATCCTATCTACTAGGGAGGCTGAGATCTGAGGACTACAGTTCAAAGTCAACTCAGGCAGGAAAGTTTGTGAGACTCTTATCTCCAATTGGCCACCAGAAAACCAGGAGTGGTACTGTGGCTCAAGTGGCAGAGTGCTCGCTTGAGCTGAAGAGCTCAGGGACAGCACCTAGGCCCAGAGTTTAAGCCCATGACCCTTCCCCACATATATATATATATATAGAGAGAGAGAGAGAGAGAGAGAGAGACTAAAAACTAATTCTACCTCTCATACTAATTTATAAGTTCTGCTTTGAGGCTTGAAAATAACTCAAGTTGATTGATTTGTTCTTATCCAAATACTCATTGAGAGATTGTACAATTCTTATCATTGTTAAGTGACTATTTTATGAATCTGCTTCTAGGAGGACAAAAGAAGGAAATAAGAAGCCATTTCTGGTATATTTGAGAGAAAATTATTATTGAAAAAGGAAAACAAAAAGCTACCATGCTAAATTTCAGTTACTCGATACTAAGAAACTTGAGTTTCTTAGTTTTCACAACACTCTGACTCTGCAGAATACAGGACAGTAATAACATAAGGAAGGAAAGATTTATGTTGTTCATGATAATAACTGTTTCAGTTCATCATGGCAGAGAAGCAGGTAGAACATATTCCATCATGGTGGACAGGAAATGGAATAGTAATGAACCAGGAAGGGCCTACAACAAAAGGCAGTTATCAAGAACATTCCCCCAGGAACTTCCTTCCTCCAGTCAGGCCTGACCTACACTTTCACTATTTACCAATAATTTATTCAGATTTTAAATATATCGATAGATTAAAAAATCATTGATTAATTCTGAACCTCTATATCAACGTGTGTCTGGACACACAGAAGTAAGCTGTACTAATATCCCAGGTGTTTCTCACTCCAGACAAGTAAATCCCCCAAATGAACCCTAAAATTATAATATTCAATTAATGAATAAAAATAAATGGTTAGTAGACTGCAATCAACAAGTAATTGTTTTGAGGTATAACAGTGTTTTTGCAACTTTTCTGATGATTGCTTTTGACTCTATCCAAATAGCAGTCTATTTGGTCTCAGTTAATTCGACTGTCTATTTTCACCCTACCTTTAGAGACTTTAAAACTTGACACAATTTAGATAATAATTGGAATCATGAATCATCTTTTATCTCCAAGACAAGGAAGATGCACTCATGCAGTATGATGAGGGCAAAAATAAAAATAAAAATTTCAACTCTAACCTGCAAACCACTATTTTCAGGATTAAAGACTTCAATATTGTTTCCTTTGCCACTTCAAAAGACAAAAAGCAAGCAAACACACAAAAATGTTGGCCTAGAACCAATTTTAGAAAAAAAAACTCAATGAAATAATAAAGTATTTTTATACAAATTATATTTTCCAAAGGCTCAGTAATGTAATGAGCCTAGTTCCTGGAAATTAATATTAGAATTGTGTTTTAGAAATGTTGTGTGTGAATAGCCTATGTGATAATTGAGTCTGTGAAAAGTTAAGGCGACAAATGCTTTGTTACTTACTGGGAATTTGATTGGGAATTTGGCAGCACTAAGTTTTTGTGCAATCAACTTCTCCGTTTATCATCTTGCAGTCGCATCGCCTATGGAAAGGATCACTAGAGCAATGTGCAGTGACTTAGGCTCTTCTGCAGCTGCAGTTCTACCTAATTTGTACTTTGGCACTCAAAAGATTATAATAAATGAAGTGCTGCTTTCAAAGTTTCAGACACACCAATTTTTTCCCATTTGGCAAAGGTGTATTTAATTTGACTTTCATGAGTGCAAAATCTGTCTCCTTAGAAGTTGGTCAAACTATTAATTTTATGGCAGGGAAAACTGAGTACAGTAAACCTTTTCACAAAGCCAGACAGCTTAACCTAATTAAGTGGTTGTTTTGACAGGTGGGTTAAGGTAGAATGAGTGCTATCAAAAATGTTTCAAGAAATAAGTTTGATGAATGCATGAATGTGTGTATGCAGGTGACAATGTGCTCTGGAAGGGAGCAATGACAGTTCTGTATCCATAAAGTGGAAGGTACACTTCAAGATTCATTTGAATGTTCATTTTCTAATTTCTTTCTCTTAATTTTTTAAAATAGGTATCTTAAAGAATTTGTAAGCATCAAGTCTACAGAAACAATATAAAAATATTGAGAAACAATATTAACTATTATTAAGACAGTTTCCAAAATAACTTTCTTGACCCTGAGATTACTTAAACTATCCTTCTAAGAATCAGTGTTATGAGCTTGGAGCATTGCTCAAGTGGTAGAACACCTGCCTCACAAGTGCAAGGCTCTGAGTTCAAATCCTAGTATCAACATGCTGAACTTGACACTTATGAACTTGACACTTACTTACAAGAAAGTAGAAACACACTTCTTAGCAAATCATTTTACTGTATAACCACTGAAAACAATTTTTTGTACCTTTCACTACAGGTGCTAACAATGAAAAGAAATTGATAATTGTCTAAACTAGGAGTTTAGGGTGTATTTCCAAGAAAGGATTCTGTAGAATTTGTGTGACACCACCTTCTTGGGTGATCTTCGTCTCTGTGTGTATGACAGGGCTTAAGTTCAGAATAGGAATCTTTATTTGTTCTTAATTCTTTGCTTGTATCTATTTAGCAGAAATGGAATTAAGATAATAGTGGCTTCTGAATCACACATAGCAAAACGAAGCCAAATCAATATTTGTGTTCTATGGCCATTTGATAGGGGTATCATACATTTTCCTAAGGAAGTGATGGTTTCTTTAGAGCAAATTGATAGTGTCAAAGCATTCAAAAAGTTCTACCTTAAAGAGCATATTTCTTACAAAATTGATCATTTATCTCTTTGATGATGTAAAATAATATCCTAAGCAAATTGATGAAAATGTCTATTATTTTGAGTGCTTACAGAATGTCAAAAGCCACAACTATCAATAAATAAAGTGATATTATAGTTGATGATAAAGGCAATAAAAAGTGCAATTTTCCCCAAATTCCATACTTTGTTATCCATAAAGCTAAAATGAAATCTAAGGTCTAAAATGTGATTTATATTCTGATAACCACTGTAATTTTCCAAAGAGTTAGTATGTGAATTCACATCATTCAAATATAAGCTAAGGTAAAATCAATTCAAAATAGAGTGTTATCTCATCCAACTTATTTTTAAGGTTAATACAGAGCTAGTCTAAATTCCAAGTCACATAAAGACAAAGAAAAAAAGGGGAAAAATTAACTTCATTGAAGTCATAAGCTGACAAAGACCACAACAATGAAATGGTTTCATGGTTATATTTTGGATGGAAGCAGTATAGTGTCTGAACTCTGATACTCATGTTCACAAAGCTGGTACTTGTTGACTGTTGAGCCATACTTCCAGCCTTATTTTCTGCTTGTAATTGTTGAGATGTGTTTTTACTTCCTGCCTAAACCTATGACTGGGAGCAGTCCACCTGTGTTAGGCTTCCCTGTTGTGAAAATATCAAGTGTGTGCTACAGTATCTGCTCTTCACTGAGAAGAGAGTTTTGAACTTTTCTATGTGGTTGGCTTTGAACTGTGATCCCAACAATCTCAGCTTTTTATGTAGAGATTACCAGCACAAGCTATCAGCACACTTGGATATTTTTATGATTGTAAAGTGACTAGAGCTAAGACAAAAAATATGGCAAAAGCCCACTGACCTCTGATTTGACCTGATATGGGCCTGTCCTATGGAAAGTCAGGTGCCACATGAGACAAGGTAGAAATTTCACATGTTTTTCATCATCGTATTATGAGCACTGATTCAGGATCTGGACACCATTCATGAGACTGAAGGCTACCCTTGCTTATTCACATTGAATGTGCACTAATTTTCTAATTAGAATTTTCTTGGCACACCCACAAAATTGCAACTAAAACAGAACCACTTCGTAAACCATATGAAACCGAGGGCAAGAAGTAGAGTCAAACTGGGAGTCATGTAAACATTTAAAAAGTTATCAGTTTTTTGAACAGAGAGTAATTGTTAGGAGATAAGGACATGAAATAAAAGGGCCTTTGTTAGAAGGTAATGTTGAAATTATAATTAAAAATTAAGTCAGCCAGGACTGTCAAGATGCCAGGTAATTGGAGGAGAAGAAATAAAGACTTCAGGATAGCAGAGTTTTTCTTTTCTTTCTTTCTTTCTTTTTTTTTTTTTTTTTGTGGGTCATGGGACTTGAACTCTGGGCTTGGGCGCTGTCCTTGTTCTCTTCAGCTCAAGGGGAGCGCTCTACCACTTTGAGCCACAGTGCCACGTCTGGTTTTCTAGTGGTTTATTGGAGATAAGAGTTTCAGGGACGTTCCTGCCCGAGCTGGCTTTGAACTGTGATCCTCAGATCTCAACCTCCTGAGTAGCTAGGATGACAGGCATGAGCCACGGGTGCCCAGCACAAGTTTTCTGTATCTATAATGTTTAGGGCATTGTATCTAACATCTTTCTAAATGGAGATATAAAGAGAAAATGCACATCCTACTGGAGCAAGAGGAGTAGCAAAGACAAACCTCTTTTTCACTCTATTGTCATTGTGTGGAATCGGACCTTCATTTCATCAAAGGGTGCATTTAAGAGAACATAAGAGCATACCTACCCTCAAATTCTGACAAAGCCCTTATCATACACGTGATGTGGAAGTATTTTCTCTCATCCTGTGGAATGTCTCTCTGTTCTCTTTATATTCTGCTTGAATGCATGCTCGTCTTTAATTTTGAGGAAGCTTGAAGCATCTATGTGTCTGTTTTCTATATTGACTATATGATGCATGTGCCAAGAAATTTATTAAACTTTCTTTGGAGATGAACTCTTCATGGACTTCTAAAAAAAATGACTTATGAATCATGACATGATGGTGCACATTGTTAATAGTTTACCTGCCCCAAATTCCCAAATCCCAAAAGCTCTTAATATGAGAAACTGAAAGGCTGTTGTGAGCAAAACATTTATTTAAAGCTAGAAGTTGTCTTTATGCACCACTTCTCTCTCCCACCCCCTATCACCATCACCATCTTGGCATGTGAACTTAATTTCTTCCATAAAATTAAAAATATTCTAAATTTCCAAGTTATCTTGTCTAAAATATTTCAACAGAGCTTGTAAAAGTACAGTGGCAAAATAAAAACAAACCAACTCGGAGTGAAAACCTTTTACTATCTCAGTTGAACTTCACTGATTTTTTTTTTTTTTGGTCAGTCATGGGATTTGAACTCTGGGCTTGGGCACTGTCCCTCAGCTCTTCAGCTCAAGGGGAGTGCTCTACCACTTGAGCCACAGCACAACTTCGGTTTTCTGATGGTTAATTGGAGATAAGAGTCTCATGGATTTTCCTGCACAGGCTGGCTTTGAACTGTGATACATAGATCTCAGCCTCCTAAGTAGCTAGGATTACAGGTGTGAGTCAACGTCACCCCTCACTGAAGATTTTTGTAGTGGGTGTTATTTCTGTTTTAGCAAACTGAATCTCAAAGAGACTAAATGATGTCCTAAAGGTGATGAAGTATCAGAACAGAGAGTGGAGGATCTAAAATGTCTGGCTCTGACTCCCTGTGGGGAGCAAAATGGGCCATTTTTATACTTTCAAGAAAAATAGTAGTTACTAACTATGGACTCCTTATTCAAAAATCACTGTCTCCAGAAAACAATTAGGAAATGTTGATAAGAAGCAATCCCAGAGTGGAATGTAAGAAAAAGTGTAAAAGTAAAAACAAAACAAAGGCATATAATGAAAGGAAGATGTGGGTAGGAGGAGATTCTCCAGGCAATACTGATATTGTAAATCCGGAGGAACACATTGGAGGGGAGGTAGATTATTGACCTCATGTTTCCACCGAAGAAACAGAAGCACAAAGACTCTGACTAATTAGTCTAATTAGCAAATACTTTTATCAAAGTAAATAGGAAGCTGGATGCTTGTGGTTCATGCCTATGATCCTAACCACTCAGGAGACTTGAGATTGGAGGATCAAAGTTTGAAGCCTGTCCAAGCAACAAAGTCTGTGAGACTCTCTCAGAAAAAAACAAGAAGTGGAGCTGTGGTTCAAGTGGTAGAGTTCTGGCTTTGATCATAAAGAAGCTCAGGGACAGCACTAAGGCCCTGAGTTCAAGCCCCAGGACTGGGGAAAAAATAATTCTGAAGGTTAACTTCCAGATTTAGTGCTATTAAAATGTTAATATCCTAAAATGGAAAACAACAGACTAAAGTGGGAATTTATTTTAAAAAACTTACAATGACAATATTACTGAGTGACTTTGAAGGATAGAGACTATTTCCTGAAATTCCAAAGGCAAAGGCATCAGAAAAAATATGATGAAGTTGATAGTATAAATTAATATCAATTCTGTAAACTGACAATAACATCATTAACTTTAAAAAATGAAACATGATTTGTCTTTGAAAATATGAAGTGACGGTCAATGGCATTGCACTGATTGGTTTATAACACACGGAGTTATTGACAAGACATTTCAAGCTACATTTTAAAGCTAAACATTGGGGCTGGGAAGGTGGCTCACTGGTAGAGCGCTTGCCTTGTATGCCTGAGTAGCTTGGTTCGATGCCTCAGCACCACATAAGCAAAAAGAAAAAAGCCGGAAGTGGCGCTGTGGCTCAAGTGGTAGAGCGCTAGCCTTGAGCTGAAGAGCTGAGGGACAGAGCCCAGGCCCAGAGTTTAGGCCCCACGACTGGACCCCCCAAAAAACAAAAACAAAACAAAACAAAAAACTAGACATTGGTATAGAAGTAACCAGTATTCAGTGGAAATTGTATTTTTTTAAGGGGGGAGGTCTGGTCATGGGGCCTGAACTCTGTGTCTGGGCGCTGTCCCTCAGCTCTTCAGCTCAAGGCTAGCGCTCTACCACTTGAGCCACAGCGCCACTTCCGGCTTTTTTCTTTTTGCTTATGTGGTTCTGAGGAATCGAACTGTGGACTTCATGCATGCAAGGCAAGCGCTCTACCACTGAGCCACCTCCCCAGCCCTGGAAATTGTATTTTTGAGTTTTAAACTTCTATTGTTTCTCTGATTGATGATAACGGATTTGATATTCAGATGATGATGAGAAATGGTAGGAAGTTAATAAGGAGGATGGCTAATCCTTAAAATTCAATATTTTGTCTTGCTCAACTGTGATGTTTGGTGGATTTTAGGTATTAAATACCTACAAAGTTATAGTACATGAAACTTAACTTTGGCTTTTCTAGATGTGAAGCCATTGTCAAGTTGAAGAGTATTGGTATTCGTAAATAAAACTTTGTTCTCTTCAAATCAAGGCTATTGCTCTCTTTGGTATGCATATAGAATAATTCAGATCTTACATTTATGACCTGAAGGAAATATTAGAATTCTTGACCCCGATATTATAGAGGCTATGGTCTGTAACCGCAATAGAATTTTAAAATAACAATAGTTAGCTTCCACTATCACTTAAATAAGTAACTCAATTAAAAATCACAAATGCATAGAATTAAAAGTTAAATATACCTAAAAGTTTTGCCAGAGGAAATAAAACTCTAATTATACAATAATGGCCATAGCACACAAAACTCATAGTATAAATCCAAAGCTTTGTAAAGATGTTACTTATTTAGTGCTTTTATTATAAAAGAAAAGTTATAATAAATGAGATGTACATTCAAAAGACAGCACACACACACATGACAAATGACAACAGGTATTGGACAAAATTAGCAGTATTTACAAAATAGAATGCACTGATCATTTGAAATAAAAAAATGGCAAGGATAATCATGGCAAAAATAAATATATGTAATTATTGTGAAAAAATTAAGGATAAATCTATTTGTGTCTGTGATGTTATAGACTTTTGTAACATATTAATATTGATCAAAAAACAATGGTCAGACTGAATAAGATAAGAACAGAAGCAAATATTTAAAACATAGCATCCAGCCACAGAGTGTGTCTCATGTCCATAATTTCAGCTATCTGGAGGCAAAGATCAGGAAGAGCAGACCCTAAGGTGGGTCAAAAGTTCATCTACATGGTAAATCTGCTTTTCCTTTTCTTCTGAGTGTCTCATCTACTCTTATTAATTTTCTATCAGTACTCAGCAAAAATTAGTCTATTCTGCTTCTAGACAGAGTGCAGGGAAAAGCTTTTTCGTACCATTATTCTAGATCTTGGCCGTAGTAAACTACCATGAATTGTTTTAAAGTGAAGTCGAGTCCCCATGGACTCTGTTAACATTTCAAATGAAATTTTATTGATGTTTTATGTCTTCACATTGCAATTTTATGATGCTGTATTTAGTGAGGCTGTTTTCAGAAAATGAGCCTTTGAACTAAATTAATTATTTAAAAACTCAACATTATACACAGGAAAATCTCTTGATTATGTTTTTAGGTTAAAATTTGCAATGGAAAAGTTAATCTACAGGCTAGATAGATAGATAGATAGATAGATAGATAGATGTAAATTTGTACTACTTACTAAGGATATTCAATGAGTTATTAGTAGAAATTTCTATTAAATGTTATAAAAGTTACAAAGATAACAGAATAATTAGATGATGTGGAATTATGCTTTCTAAGTCTTTTCTCTTAAATTACATCTAATCTGAAAAAAATCTATTTTTCTCATTCTATTACTTACAAAGGAGTTTCTAGTTAACCATTTTTGAGATGATTCGCACATTTTTGAGATGATTTGCAGTCCATTTCTCCATAGATACAAAACAAACTGAGAATCTTCTTATCCTAAAATGAGAGATTTAATACCTCAAAAATGAGAAGTAATGGGGCATTTTTCTTCATGTTGATTGAATGTTTAAAGAAATACTGAAAGTAAAATAATCACCCTGGTGAGAAGCATGTGGTTCATATTTCAGCCTCAGAAGACTGGAACTCAAACTAAGGTTTCCACTGACTGTCCTTGTAAATTAACAAAGTTAGATCTTCAGAACCTGGGACGTATATGATTTTACAGTGTGTGTATATGTGTGTGTGTGTGCACGCACGCGTGTGTGTGTGCTCACATGTGTGTGCACGCATGTGCTTGTGATCATTATTGCAACTTAGAAAATGTTTATCCTGTTTCCATTAGCAATAGCATTCCACTTTCTTCAAGTGCTACTGCCAATGTCTTTCATTGCTAGCTCCTTACAATCATTAATTGATTTTATAGATTTGCCTATTATTGGCACTTAATATATATGAGAATCTACAATATATGGTCACACTTGATAGCCTGTTTGTAAGTTTATCCGTGTTATTGCATATAGTAATAATTAATTTCTTTCTATTGTCAATAATATAACATTGTTAGATAGATTTTATTTTATGTATTCACTTATCAGTTGATAGGTATTTGGACTTCTTTCTTTGTAGTTATAAGAACGGAGTTACAGAAAAATATTAGCATGGTCATTCATGTGCACATATTATCATGCTTCCTGCCTGAATACACATGTAGGTGCATTGCTATATGAAATGGTAATTCTGTATCGAATCTTGGGGAAACTACTACACCATCAGTGTGGTGTAGAATTTCACAATGCTTCCAGAGAGATGTAAGGGAGTTTTGATACTGCCATCTTTACTCACATTTCTTGTGAGTGTTTGTTTGTGTTTCTTTTTTATTACAACTACTCTAATAAATATGAAATAACATCTCTTTGAGATTTTGATTTGAATTTCCTTGATGACTTGATGACATCTTTTCATGAACATTGACCATGTTTTTGTATGTCTTTGAAATTCTTTGTCTTTTAGGTGGATTTTTAATGTTTGCTCTTATTATTGGGTTGTAACAGCTACTTATTATGATTGTACATTTTTAAATCTGATATATATATATATATATAGATATGACATGCAAATATACTCAGTGAAAAGTGAATATGAATGTGACAACCAATCAATAGATCATGGCCTTGAAAAATCCAATAACTCATACTTAAGCAATTTATGTTTTGCGGTTAACATTTTGAATTTGTAGTTAACATGTTTTTGGTGGTCTTGAGATCTAAACTCACAGCCTTGTGCTTCCAAACCAAGGAATTTACAAGTAATCCAGTAAAACTTTACCAACAAACCAGTCCTGCTTTTCATTAGTTATTTTTAGGATAGGGTCTTACTTCCTTATCTGGGCTCCTGACTGGATCTGAATCCACCTATTTTAGGTTTCCAGTTCTTCCTGGCATAATAAGTGGGTAGGCATTTATTTCTGTTCAGATGGAGTCTCATGGGCCTCTTCTACCTAGATGGACCTGGAACCACAATTATCACCAACCCAACCTCCCAGCAAGCTGAGAATGAAAGGCATGTGCCCTATGGACTGTTCACCTTAGGTTGGTCTCAAACTAATCTTCCCATTCTAAGCCTCCAAAGTAGCAGTAGTATTATAGGTGTGAGCCATTGCCCCAGTTTCTGTAGGTTATTTTTTAAATGTCCTTGGTGATAGATATTCTTTTAACCATTAATGTTTTTAAACTTAGTTACATCCCACTTTTATTTTTCAATTTGATTTTTCATGTAGTCTGTGTCATATATAAGAATTTTACTTATTTCAAGGTGATAAAGATGCACTTACATATTATTCCAAGAAGAATTTTATGATATTTAAGTCTATGATCCAATTTAATTCATTTGCATCTGACGTGAAATAGGGGTTTAATTTTTTTTCTTTTGCATATTGGTGACTGTTTGTTTCAGTGCCATTTATTAAAGAGACTCTCCTTTCCCACTTTAACTATCATGGCACATTTGCTGAATACTGATTAAGTTTTGAGGCTGATTTTATTAATTCTATATTGGATACCATCAAAAATTTCAAATATGACATCCCTGCAAGCTATAAAGCCATTACCATTGAGAAGAGGTAAAAGTGTTTTATTAGTTAATTGACAACAGCATTTTTATAGGTAATTATTTTAACTTTACAATTAGAAATGATTCAGTATAACTCCAAAGTGTTCTCCATATAAAACTTTAATCAAATTTAACAACATTAAGACATCTCATGTTTATATATAGTATGTATTATGTATATGTGTATATATATATATATTTGTGTGTGTGTGTGTGTGTGTGTGTGTGTGTGTGTGTGTGTCTGGGAAAATGTAATTGTATAGTTACTAAAAATAAGTAAAATTCTGTTAGATATAGAATAGTTGAAACATACAATATGTATGACTTAGGTTCTAAAATAGCTAAAATATTAAATTCAAAATCTTAACCTGTAAAACCTAGATTGCTTAAGTGTAGCTTATTGAAATGTAAAAGACCAAGATCTATTGATTGCTTGCTTGCTTGATGATCAACTGATTATGTATTTAAGGGAGAATGGGAAAGGAAGTTAAATGCTATTCAGTCCTTGTCCCATTCATACTTTTTTGTCATTAAAGAATACTGCTGAGGGGCTGGGAAGGTGGCTCAATGGAATAATACTGCTGAACATGTTCTTATCCTGAAAGTCTTCATGAAGGAATCTCTACAGAGATATCTTTTACAGAATATTTGATTAAGAAAATCTGGCCAGGAGAATATGCCATTAAAATTACAGTCTAGTTGTTAATTCTATGTTCTCCTAAACCTCAGGATATTTACCCTTAGAACTCTCATTTATTCTTTTATTATACTTTTTTATGGTTTATTTGTAGTTACTAATTATCCAGTATCAGACTTTTGCCCCTTACAATAAGGGACTAGATTAGGATTATTAAATGATCCCAAATAATAATTCTAAAACTTAAATTTTATAAAAGAAAAGTCTCTGATTTTTGAAATATACTTCCAAAGAAAGATAATATTTTTTCCATATGCTGAAGGACTTCTGCAAAAATACCTGCAATAAAGGCTTACTTTGAAGAATCACCTATGTGCAAGTGCAGACAGCAGTTCTTACATGTATCTGTCACTCTCTAGAATAAGCTGTTTTATCCCTAGACAGTTATCATGATCTTCTCTCTATTCCTATTTCTACTCTTTTCCTAATATAAACCCTCCAACATAAAATCTGCTCTTTTTCTTCTAAAATAAGAAATACCACCCCTCCCCCCACACACACACTGTAATTGCTCAACATTTCTCTATAGCTCCCAAACAAAAGCAAAAGCTAAAAAGAATGATGGTTTGGTTGTCCTTTTTTTTCAGATGTCTGTTTGTAATGGAAGTGGTAGATTGGGTTTACATATTGAATAGATTATTCTGGATCTGAGGATTCCAATGGATGCACAGAAAATTGCTTGCCACACTGTGTTCAAGATATCAACCATGAACCAGGTGCCAGTTGCTCATGCCTATAATCCTAGCTACTCAGTAGACTGAGAGGTTGCAGCTCAAAGCTAGCCTGGACAGGAAAGTCTGTGAGATTTATTTCTCTCTAATCAGTGGACCTCTGGCTCAAGTGGTAGGGTGCTCGCCTTTAGCTGAAAAGCTCAGGGACAGTGCCCAGGCCAGAGTTCAAGTCCCATGACAACCGCCATCCCTTCCTTCCCCCCGCCCCCTGCAAAAAGTCAACCATGGTGTTAGATCAGGACTTTGCAGATGAAGATACTAAGAATGGATTCAATAGGCAAGGTGTATATTTATAATGTCAGCTATGTACAAAAATCAAGGACACCAAGAGAGGACAGGAAGGTGGTCAAGTTATTATGTGAGAATGACTACTAGGAAAGAAGGAAGGTGGTGTGAAGACATCTCAGCTGGAGGCATGGTTCTCAGAAATAAAATAGACAGGGATGCTACTGCTCTGGACACAGAAGAAGATATCACCTGACTCATTCTCTTTCCTGTGTGCATCCATAACCTGGGAACGCCTATGAAAACCATCAACACGTGGAAAATATTATATTTCATTTTGAGGATTTATTCATCTATATAACCCATATTATTGAAATAATTACATTTTTCTCACTAAATATTCTTTCCATATTTATAAAATCTCATCTCTACCAATCTATCTTTCTGTAATTGTGTTTCTTTGGTCTCTTTGTCTACCTCTATGCTAATATCACAGTCCAAATTTCTACATTTTATGAAATGTACTGAAGTTAGGTAATGTTAGCCTTCAAATCTGCCTTTATTTTAAGCTGTTCAGGCCAATTTAGAGTTTCTTTTTATTTTAATACTGTCTATGTTAATGTCCACACAAATATAATTGGTGAGGTTCAATGAGATGATGTCAAATTTATACAAAAATTGGGAGAGATTTGGTGCCTTTAATATATTCATTCATATAGCTATTAATGAATACCAGAGCATATATAAAATTGTCTAAATCCTATTAATAAGATGAAAATTATCTCTATTAATGAGACTAATCATCTCTTAGAGCCTTTTTGTCATATACTATTTTGACAATATCTGAACTCTGGAAGCGACACACTCATATCATAGAGTCTATGTAAAATATTCCAAGTGCCTTGTACCTGCAATATCTTTTCTCTACTGCTCAAATATAAGCATGCATCATGAATGGACCATGTCTCACACTGTAAGTAGCAACAACTGTCTAAACAGTTCATTGATAATACTAATATACAAATTCAGTGATCTGAGTCCATCACATGTAAGGCCTAGAGCCTATATATTTATGATTATCCTATAGCATTTTTTTCCGTTGAGTTAAAGAATTCCATTACTTTGACTGTCCAGATTACTGAAAAATATATAGAATACAAAAGGAGTAAATAATGAAGATTTTTGAAAATTCAAATCTCATTATTTCTTTTCCTATTCATCAAGATTTTTCCCTTCCTTTCCTTTCCCTTTTGTTTTCCCTGGCCTCTTATCTCTTCCCTTCCCCCTCCCCCTCCTCTCCTCCTTTTCTCTGCTTCTCCAGTTCCTCCTCATTCCCTTCCTTTCCTCTTCCCTCACCCCTTTCTCATCTCCTTTCCTCTCCACTTCTTTTCCCTTCCCTTTCCTTCTTTCTTCTTGCTTGTACTACTCTAGAAAATGCAAGGCCCTGAGTTCAAACCCTAGTTAACCTTTTTCCTATGAAAAGAAAAAAAGGTGTTTCTTTTTAAATAAGATTTTAACTACAATACTTGGAAGGATTGTACCTGCTTGCATAATTAAAACACTACATATTCAAAAGAATTTTATTAATGAGAAACTGTGTTTCAGACTCCTTAATTGATGACTTCAGCCTCCCAGATTTAGACTCATAAATATATTAATAATCTCGTGTGTTCTTATTACTTATAGAAATATATGTCCTAGATGAGTCTTTTTGTCTAATTTTCATGATAGAACAGCACTCATTAAAAGACAAAAAAGTAATGTGATAAAGTATATATCAAGATGACCCTGGGAAAGTGAATTAAAACATTAGAGGATATATTGTAGGTATCCATGATTTGTAGAATAATTTCTCCCACAGTTCTCAGTAGTCAAAAGTCAGAAGCCATGTTAAATTATGAAGATCTCTGCACCCAGAGAGAGAATAAGCATTTCCAGGCTTCCTAAATATACCCTTGACTTATATGTCATAATATCAGGTGAATATGTTGTACTCTGTGACATTACCTGTGCTCCTCCGAGACTCAATAATTGCTGTCTTAATTTTATGTAGAGTGAAATTTAAAATGTGCAATTAATAGTGTTTTATCTTTTCTTTTGTTCAGGAATGTCTGTTCAGCTGCTCTATATTTTTCAAATCAAGACGGACCATATTTAAAGATTAGTAAGGCATGGTATGTATATTCATTTCTCATAGAACAGTATGTCGATTTTTTATTGGTCTAGTGGAACTTATACTGGATTAGTAATCCAAATGCTATGAAATTTTCTCAAAGAATAGTATTAGAGAAAGGTGTGAATAGTGACAAGAAATGTGGGCTGAGTGGCACAAGTCTATTAGGAGGAGGCATTGGGGCTCTGAACTTTCCCCTTAGTGTCATCAACTCGAAAATAGTGTTTTGGACAATCAAGGCTTCCATGGTTTTTGGTGAAGGTGAAATGAGTTGCTGCTTCACTTGAGTGTTCCTGGGAGCCACATTTTTCTCCAAGGAAAATCATAGACCACACTGATTTGCTTCTCAAAGGCATTTTACATAGAAGATTTCCCTTTCAATTTATATATTTTCTTCACATTCAGGAATCAAAATGTAATATAATATAAAAATAAAAGTAAAGAGGAAGAGGAGGAGGAGTAGCAGCAGGAAGAAGAAGGAGGAGGAGGAGGAGGAGGAGCAGCAGCAGGAAGAAGGAGGAGGAGGAGGAGGAGGAGGAGGAGCAGCAGCAGCAGGAAGAAGAAGGAGGAGGAGGAGGAGGAGGAGGAGGAGGAGGAGGAGCAGCAGCAGGAAGAAGAAGGAGGAGGAGGAGGAGGAGCAGCAGCAGGAAGAAGGAGGAGGAGGAGGAGGAGGAGGAGTAGCAGCAGGAAGAAGAAGGAGGAGGAGGAGGAGGAGGAGCAGCAGCAGCAGCAGCAGCAGCAGCAGAGTTCCAAGCATAGGGTCTTTCTTTCCTCCACCACCTCCCCAAAATAAAATAAAATATAATAAAAGTAATATAAAATACATAAAATACACTTTCTAATCCAACACTATGAGCTTCACACTGCACATGGTATATCAACTAAAACATAAATTAAGAAGAAGTAAGATGAAGGATGCATGAGATACACTTTAAAATGGTTATGATTATGTAATTCGGATATTTGCCTATGGAGGGGTACAATATGAGACCTGAGGAAGACAGCTGTGGAAAGACCACCAATGAGGGTACATAAAAGAAAAGTAATGGCACACTTTGTCCATCAGAGTCAATGACAGAGTCGAGGAAACCACTTGGAGTCCTGACTTGGATGGCTGAGTAGGAAGAAAGGACACTGGAAACTGATTTACTCAAGACAAAGGCAAAGAGTTCAGGTAGAGGAAGAGTCAAACTACACCCAGAAGGAAACCAATAGAAAAGCATTCAAGATGAGAGAAGGTGATTCATGGATAGGGAACTTGGGAACTGTAAGATGAAGCCAGGACTGAGAAGTAAAGTTGCCAGCAGCCAGCATGAGGGTGACATGTGCATCGTGTGGTCAGCACTGTTTGTGGCTACTAGCATCATTTTGCATCAACTTGCCAGTTGAGAGGATGGGCCAGCCATACTCTGCTTTTGAATCTCTGACTTCAAAAGAGTGGAACGATATTAATCACCTTCACCCCTAGCATGGAGTTAGGTATTCAGAGGGGCTGATAAGGTGGCTCAAGTGAAAGAGTGCTAGCCTTGAGCTGAAAAGCTGAGGGACAGATCCCAGGCCCCGGAGTTCAGGCCCCCAGACCAGCAAAAAAGGAAGAAGGAAAGAAAGAAAGAAAGAAAGAAAGAAAGATAGAAAGAAAGAAAGAAAGAAAGAAAGAAAGAAAGAAAGAAAGAAAGAAAGAAAGAAAGAAAGAAAGAAAGAAAGGAAGAAAGGAAGGAAGGGAGGAAGGAAGGAAGGAATGAAAGAAGGAAGGAAAGGAAGGAAGGAAGAAAGAAAGAAAGGAAGGAAGAAAGAAAAGAAAAGAAAGGTATTCAGTACTATAGGAATTCGCTGGGGAAGTCACATGTCTCGTGTTTGTGCTTGTAGGTAGCGCAGGTGGAACTGTATAGAGAAGATAAAGTTTTGTAGTGATCTCAGCTTGTTCTAGAATATATCATTATCTTGAAGTTCAGCAGTCTCCGCTGGCCTGAAATTTCATGGTGTTAAAGAAAGTTAAATTGGAAAGTAGGGATCTGGGAAGAAATGATACAAATTAATATTATTTTTGCCTAACATTCAAACAAAAGTTTTTTGTTCTGAAATGTTCATCCCTGTGCTTTCTGTTTATGGCCATTCTTGTTTCCTTTCATGGTAGCTTTCATGCTATTGCTTCATAGACAGATGAGGGCAAATGAAAAGAAGGAAAATAAGGGATAGTGAGATTTTTCCATCAGAAACAGAGCCCCTCCCTATAGTGAAAAATGGAAAAAGACTCAGGCACAGAAAAGACCCAGACATGGTGGGAGATGAGATGCGAGGTTCATACACGCAGGCAGGGAAGGAGAGAGGCAAGTAGGAACATTCAGATAAGTTTGGGAAGTTGGAGAACATTGCAGTTAGTGTTTTTCTCAGTTCTTTGGTGGTGTCTTAAGACTGGGTGTCTCCTATGGCAGTCACACAGTCGGTTGGCACAGTGACCATCATTTGCTAGTAGAGAGGGGTCAGCATTGTGGACAAAGATCCAGATAGAGCTTCTGCAGAGCACAGTCTAGAGTTACCATGAGGAAGATCCAGAGGTAAATACAGAATGGGGGAAGAAGATAATGACCAAATTCCATGCAATCCAGTAGACTGAAGTATATCATGATTTGGATAAAAGGGAAAGAAATCTCCTGATCATGGGTAAAAGCACAGAGAATATGTATTCCAGACATTACGAGAAGGTATTAGAACAGGTACTCCTTTCAACAGGAGGATTAAGGCCTCAATGTGAGTCTGAGCTACATGTGTCCAGAGTTTATGAAAATCATCTATTTAATGTGAACAGAAACAATCTAGACATTTTCTCTTCAATGGTTGCTACTTCCTGAGATTTCATTTCTTTCAAGAATACTCAATTAAATTCAGGTTAGACTAATTTGTCCTTCTCATTTTAAAAATATTTTCAGAGCTTGCAACTCCTATGTAATATCCAACTTATTTTGGGAATCTTAAATGCTCTTCAAAAAAAGCACTCAATAAGCAGATTCAAGACAATGATGATGATGTGCGACACAGTTGCTGAAGTTGATATTGGCTATGCTCACTTGGGTGAACTGGAAAATAACTAAATCATGGTTAAACCAAAGAGAAGTTACAGAATCAAAATGTAGACCTACCTTTACAATGGTGGAACCTCTTGTTAAAGCACATGTTCTTGGATGCTTCTCTCCCAGTGTTGGTGACAACCCTGTGTTCTTTCTCTAATTTGCTCCACACATCAGTTGAAGAATGTCCTGTTCCATGATTGGATGCACACTTCCAAAACATTTTGTGTGATACTAAGCTGCAGCAATTACGCTAGGGCAAAGGGTTTATGAATGCTTTGATATTAAGCTGCCTCATTCAAAAGAGCAGCTCATTTCTAATACCCTAACAGTCCAGAATCACAATAGAGGGTTCTAAAAAACAAGTAATAGGCTGGAGTTGGTTCTTTTATTCAGGCTATTATCTAATAGGTAATGTTATTTCTTTGATTATGTAGAAAAAAAATTTGACAAAATGTAAGAGGGTATTTTAGGTAGCAAAAAAGTCACCCTTTTGTGTTTCCTTTGCTAATATACTAAACATAGCCAACATTAAAAATGCCGAACTATGTAATGCAGAAAATATTCCAAAATTGGTAAAAATGGATAGACATTATAAAGGGGATAAAATATCCTACCATAGACTGGGATAAAGCATTTGTAAAATAGTTATCTAGTAAACAAATAAGTAAATAAGTTCAGCCAGGAATGGAAGCTTAGGTCAGAAATCCCAGCTACTTGATTGGCCTGAGCATGAAAGCATAAGACCTTATCTAAAAAAGAAAAAAAGAAGGTAAAACCTAAAGGGCTGGTAGTGTGTCTCAAGTAGTAGAGCACATGTCTAAGCAGCTCAAACCCCAGGACAGCTCCAACCAAAAAGCAAACAAGCAAATCAATTAAATATGGATGGAAATCTGACCAAACTCCCTAGCCACAAAGACGTATAGATGGCTAATCAACTTATGGAAAAATATTGAATATCAGCTGTGATTAAATTAAGACAGCAATGTCCATACCAATAGAATGAGTACAATATCAAATAAAAACTTGACCTAGCCAGGCACTGGTGGCTTATGCCTGCAATCCTAGCTACTCAGGGGGCTGAGATCTGAGGATTGAGGTTCAAAGCCAGCCTGGGAGGGGAAGTCTGTGAGACTCTTATCTCCAACTAATCACAAAACAGGCTGGAAGTAGTGTTGTGGTTCGAAGTGGGAGAGTGCTAGGCTCGAGCTTAAGGAGCCGGGGACAGCATCCAGGCCCAGAGTTCAAGCAAGCTTGACATAATGATTGCTGCTGAGATGGGCAAATCGCTAGTGAGAATGCAAAAATGGCACGGCCACATTGGGAGATAGTTTCACAGGTTTTTTAAAAAAAGCTAAACATCATATTGTTATCCAGCGATTGTTACTTTGTAAGTATTTATTTGGCTGATGTGAACATTATATTTACATGAATGTTATATTCATAGCAGCTTTTTTTCATGTGCAATACATAATGAATGCAAACAAGCTAAACAAACAGTAAGTATAAAGACAACCAGCCAATTGTTCCATCCATACAATGGAATATTGTTCACTGAATTTAAAAAATGAGCTGTTAAGCCATAAAAAAGTTACTGATGAATATTAAAGCATATTATTAAGTAAAATACAAAGCCCACCAAATAGATGATCTCATATTCATTATATGAGATGCTGAAGAAGTCAGACCTGTAAAGAGAAAGGTCAGGGGTTGCCAGGAGTTTGGAGAAGGAGCTGGGAGCATATTTAAATAATACTGATGGATAATTGAAGGCAAATAAATGAAACACAAGCACTTCCACCATGATGAGTTTTTCTCTCCGATAAAGAATAATCATCATGACACCCCAGGTGTAACTACTACTATAGAGAAATTTGAAAGATCACTTAATAATTGGGCTGAGTTCCAAGGTAAAATGCAGAATTTGACAATAGAATCTAATTATATTAAAGATACATGTAAGAATCCCACTGAATTAGTTGCTGGTTTAAACAATTTTGGAAATGAGTGGAATTTTGAGGATTAAAGATATACATGACTGTCATGTAAGCACTGTGCTCTAGTTAAGATGGCTACTTTCTACATGGGTGGACATTAATGAGCTTAAAATTACTATGCATGTGTGTTGTTATGAATACTTAAATAAATAGAAGACAGATAGCTAGTACCTTATTTTGCATTGTGGAATGCCAGGTTAGAGAAAAGCCAGGTTAGAGCAATCCATACAGACATGATTATAGCTGAGGACATCTGTGTGAATACAGACTAACCATAATATAGATACTGCTTTATTTATACTGATTTATTGATATATGCATATGCTACTATTATGATACTTTATAGACATGAGCACAGTTATGTCTATATTTTGTTTTTAACACTATTGTTGAATGAAAGGAATCAGAGCTCCTTGCACAAATGGCAGATCCCATCAGAATCATATAATGAACCTGCGATAGTTTCTGATGTTAGAGAACAAAATTACTCCAACAATAGCAAAACAATAAATGCTAGAATCCCCATAACAGGTATACAAAACCATTCAGGACCCTACTACCAATCATCCCAGTAGGCAACTTGGATCTGTTTTAAGCAAGAAACAGAGCTAGTATTTATTTCTTATCCAAATAAGACAATTCATGCTCACAAAAATCTTAAATAGAAATAGAAAATCTTAAATAGAAATAGACCATGGTAAGTCTTTAACTGTGATCTTTGCAATATGACTTTCTTTTTTTGGAGGGGGGTCCGGTCATGGGGCCTGAACTCTGGGCCTGGGCGCTGTCCCTCAGCTATTCAGCTCAAGGCTAGCACTCTACCACTTGAGCCACAGTGCCACTTCCAGCTTTTTTCTTTTTGCTTATGTGGTGCTGAGGAATAGAACCCAGGGACTCAGGCATGCAAGGCAAGTGCTCTACCACTGAGCCACCTTCCCAGCCCTTGCGATATGACTTTCTTCCAAAGAGTATAATTTTTTTCAGGAAGGGAATAAACAGGATTATGATTATGAAATTGGACTTTGACACACACTGCCTAAGGACAGACAATCAAGACTATCATCTCAAATTTATCATGCTGTTAGTTCAAACCACTGATAGGACATGAGAATATAAACTTTATCTCTGTGGTCTTACCCTCAAAATCAAGTTAAACCAGTCTAAGCATGATATCCATTAAGACAAATAATAATTGGAGAACATTTTCTAGATGAATTGGCCATCATCCAGGATTGTCAAGGTCATCAAAAACAAGAATATTCTATGACAATGTCAGCCAAAAAAGCCAAAGTAAGATGTAACTAAAATGTGGAGTATGGTGTCCTGGGTATGAATGATACCCAGGGAAGACAATAATATTAATGAAAAATGAGAAAAGCAAAGTAAATAATAAACTGAATGATCTATACAAATTGATTGATACTGTTTTTGAAAATTCTGTCACACTATTGTGATGATGCAATTTATGTTTATATGTAGGCTGCAGAAGCTCTTTGTACTATAGAGAGCTAAAGTGTGATACTTTTAGAATAAAATGAATTGGGGGTAATTTCTTGAGTTGGAGATGATACTCAATGGTAGAGCACTAACCTAGTATGTGTAGAGAAAAAAATCTTAACATGATTTATTTTCATGGTTTATGATTCTCTACATATGCAAGTATTACTTTTATTTCTTCTTTTTCAATTAGATACTTTTTTTTTCTCTTATTAACAAGAATATCCAGGGATTTTTTTTTGGTTGTTTTTTGTTTTGGTCAGTTGTGGGGCTTGAATTCTGGGTTTGGGTGCTGTCCCTGTGCTCTTCAGCTCAAGGCGAGCACTCTAACTCTTGAGCTACAGCGCCACTTCCAGTTTTCAAGTGGCTAATTGGAGATCAGAACCTCACGGACTTTTCTGCCCAGGCTGGCTTTGAACCGTGATCCTCAGATCTCAGCCTCCTGAGCAGCTAGGATTACAGGCGTGAGACAGCGGCACCCGGCTTATCCAGGGAGGTTGAATTGAAGTGAGACTTTCTAACCTCAGAGGGGAACGTTTTCAACAATTAAACATCAAGTTGTATTTTTTTTTGGTTTTGTATTCTGTTGATGGTGGTGGTTTAACATTCCCTTTGCCTCCCTACCCTGCCCTCTTCTTCTCTTCTATCCCCTCCTCTCCCTGTGTCTTCTTTTCTTCCTCTCCTCTCCTTTCCTTTCCTCTACCCTTTCCCCCCTCGTCTCCTCTCCTCTTTTCTTTCCTTTTTTTTTTTTTTGGTGGTGATTGAACTCATGTACCAAGCTTCTTAGGTAACACTTCCAACCTGTTAGACCACTGGTATTTTTCAAGTACAGTTTTCTTTGTTCAGAAGCTTCTATGCATATAGGCATGTACATAACAATGAGACTGGAAGAAATGTGGGATTAATAATCATGACTAATATTATTTTTGACAGTACAGGGGATTGAACTCAGGGTCTATGGTACAAACACTCTACTACCACTGGAGCCCCCAGTTCTTTTGCAATTCGTTTTTTTTTTTTTTCAGATAGGGTCATATAATTCTTTCATGGTCCTCATCAGATTATCAGCCTTCTACCTCTAATTGCAAGTGCCTGACACTACAGGCATGTGTCACCATGCCTTGTCTGCTACCATTTTAACACTGAACTGTGTAAAGAAATTATGCCAGCATTTCATTTTATGTTTTATTTTCAAAATTGTCATTTTAATTTATTATTATCAAGTATTTGTAAACAGGGAATTCAAGTCAACATGTCACTTTATGAATACAATGTATCATGATCACCCTCCACATCTCATGATCCTATTTGTCCTTCACTTTTCCTACTTGCATTTTCAATTTTAAAACTATACATCCCACGGTAAGTAATTTTGTAGATGTTTATGTAAGAAACTGGGTCTCAGACAATTTAAGCCAATTCCCTAATGCCATGAAATTGGTCTAGCAAAGACAGAATTCTATCCAAAAAACGTAGGCTTGAAGCAGATGATCTAAAAGCACTTCAAAAGGAAGAGTTTCAAGAGTCTGAACATGAAGTCTTAGAAGAAAAGAGAGGCAGAACATGGGAGATGAAAGCAGAGTTTAGGCATAGCCCCAAGGGAGGAAAAGTAAATACTTCCAATGGCTTGTACTTTGAGTGCAAACTGTAGATACGGCCAAAACAAGTCAGAGCTAGAGTGAAAGAAGGATATTGACACAGCTGAACATTCTCAGGATAGAAAATGATGCTTTGGTTTCAAGTGAAACCCACAAGGCTTATCCCTCAAAGACATAAGAACTTTAGGAGCAAATGTGATCATCAAATAAACAGCTGTTTAGTCAATAGCGCTTGGATTTAATAACTGTCTCTATTGAAGAATACTTCACAAAGTATTCTACAAGCTAGCCAACCTGAATCTGTTGTTTTGTTTTCCTGTAAGGATAAACAAAAACAACATAGGCAACACCCTCACAATGGTAGGAGACTAAATAAGGTAAGGTACATAGAACACTTAGCAAAAACAAATGGGAACCATTTTGCAAAAAAACCAAGCCAGTAGACTGGAATATCTACAATAGCAAGAGAGTACTCTCAGGGAGTGGCCTCTTGTTGTGTAGAGTACAATACTTGTGTGTTTCGTCTCATCACTCACTACCTTACCACTCCTTCATGTGATTACAGTGAGAGCTGCAGGTATGACTCAGATTTGGCCAGCATCTCATATTTCTCTGTCAGCAGTGGACGTAGAAAGCTGTTAGAACTAATGTGAGATTAGGAGCTCTAGACCGCAAATTAATAGATATTCTAAATTGCTGCATTGGAGCTGAATGGTGTCCAATTTGGTAGCTCCAGTACTCATCTTTATACCTGAGGGAGAACTAAAAAGCCCATTCTTAGCACTTCCAGTTAGCCATGTCTGAAGCTACTCTAACACTTGCCTGTATATATAAGTAAAGTGTATCAATATGTCCCAGATTGCCTAAGTGTTTATGTTAGGTTTGCTTTTGCTTTTTATAAAACCGGGGACTCGATACATCTCCCCCTACCCCCCGCCCTTGCAAACACCTAAATTCCCATGAGTCCAACTATCAGATAATAACTCTTCTCAAATATTCCTGAAAGGGCTACTGTGAGTGAAGAGCAGAATTAATTAACTCAGGAAAATCTGAGGTTCATTCTCTCTGGGCTGCTTGCTCTGAACAGAAATCAGGATAACGAGGCCACTCTGCCTGGGAACTCTCCACTGCTCAGCTGTATTGAGGAGAACCAGGCTTTCAAATACATACAAGGAGTTGCTGTAAAACTTGTATTTCATTTGAGAATGGTGCCTTAAACATGATTCAGCTGTGTGCATGGCTCAGAGACATTTACTTTCTATTTGATCTTTAGCCATAAGTTGTCAGAAAATAGCTTGGCTATTGCTACTCAGCAAATTCTCTCAAGGGTAAGGATTCACACCATGAGTTTTTCTCGGGTCTGATGACTAAATCTCCCACTTCATTTATTACTCTGGCACTATCTGTTCTCTGGGGGCAGCAAGAAACACAAAAAGAAACACTCTGTGAAAAGAAGTAGGTGATGAGTGTGTATATGTTTCCCTAGAGCGGCACTTTGTCACATCAGCCCAGCACAAGGACAGCAGACTAAAGAGCATCTCAATGTGGTATTATAAAGATAAGAGAAGGACATCATTAAATGGTCAGGGAGCAGAAGATTGTGTTTCAGCTCTCACTCTCTCTACTAACCTGCAGGAAATGGAATGGCAGTCCTGTCCCCTAAGTTTGAGATAAATCGTCCTTTTTCATTTTGGAAAAGCAATTCTAGGTTTTACTGGAAAACTTAACCACTAGAGGGTCCCTTTTTACAAAGGCTTGAGTATGTTATTAAAGAATTTGTACACAGAAGAGAAAGTGCGTGGAGGTTGGGGAAGAGGGAACAAAGGGAAGCGTGAGAAATGGGTACAAAGACTAAGAAAGACACAAGTGAATGGAGAAGAGGAAGAAGGAGCGAGGGAGAGACAGACACACAAACACAGAGAGACAGAGATAGAGAGACTTGTATCCAAGAGAAAGAAGAGAAACAGAAGTGAGGAGCAGAGAGCTGAAAAGAACGACAGAGACAGAGACAGAGACAGAGAAAGTAAAAGAGAGAAGGGAGAAGAGAGAGGGAGAAAGAAGCCAGAGAGCCAGAGAAACAGAAAGAAAATGTAGTAGTAAAAGAATTTAGGGAACTAGATGTTTTTGTTCAGTAATATGAGCCTGCGTTCCTCCACAGGCTGCTGGCTATGCACCTTCACCTGCATTTCCCCATATTTGAAGAAAAAAGCAATTGTGTTATAAAATGCCCTGCAACATAATTATTATTACTGGTTATCCAATTTGTCATAGAGCAAAATATTATTTAAAGGCAGAGGGCTGTGTCTGCGCTTCCTTTCTGAGATGCATATCTTGTGTTGAAAGGGAGGAAATGTGCTTTTGACTTGAGATGTTAGGGTTGGATATAACTAGCTCAGAAAACAAAAGGATTTGTGTGATGAAATGAATCATAGTCACAGATCATCATTCCCAACTCTCTGGGTGTTTATGTGATCTAAAGAGATTCTGTCATACTTAGCTTTCAAGTGCCAGTGCTTAGCTGTGCTGTACACAATGATCTTAGATTCAACACCTGCAATATAGTAAACACACTAGAACACATACAGATCTCAAGTATTTCCTCCAGATTACCCACTTGAACTCTCTAGATTGTTCTTAGTAAAAATGTATCCCAAGATTGAAATCTCTCTCGGCATTGTATGTCTAAAGCATTTTTTGGGTTCATTTTTAGTTTTGCTGACAGTGGGAATATATTTTCAGGCTGGTTAAGATAGTGAGTCAGATTGGAATAATTATCCCCTCATGGACAAACTGGTTCAGCTTCACAAGATTTCATGGCTGTTGTTTTTGCACTTTTGCTCATCTTTAAAAGAAAAAAGAAATCAGTCATATTCCGAAGTCTTCTTTTTTTACATATTTAAATTTAACCACTATTTTAAGACCTTGAGAAACTTGCAATGTCTTTAAAGTCTTTCCCTCCCCAGGTGAACTGCTCTTCTGAAATATAAGAATCTACACTGTCCTCTTGTTTTTCCCATTGGTCATGCAGATCTCATCCTAAATTTTATTATCTTATATTCATTATTGTTATACTAAACTTGAATTGCTATTTGTAGAGATAGTTCCATGCATATAAAAATGGAGAGATGGCAGTTGAAACTAATTCATACATTCAATGAATTTGTTCTTTTAGGCATTGAGTGGTTTACCCATGGCTGATACCACATCTCTGGGACCTTGTTTTACTCATCCACAAGCCAATCATTCACTCACTTGCATTTCGAGACTATATGGAAGTTATGTTTTGCCTATGTCTCTATTTTCTGAGGAAGCACAAATGATCTAGACTCATTTCAGCCTTTCCTCAGTCACTGAGTATGTAGCTTACAGTTACATGAATTAATATCCCACATTATGATGCATGCCCAGGGTTTGTTTCTCAGACTTGGGAAGGTTAAAGCCCTTTGAGTTTTCTGAGCCTCAGTATACAATAAGAAAGAAAGAAAAGAAAAGAAAAGAAAAAAAGAAAAGGAAAGAAAAGAAAGAAGGGAAAAAGGAAGAAAGGAAGAATGGAAGAAAGAAAGAAAGAAAGAAAAGAAAAGAAGAAAGGAAGGAAAGAGAGAAAGAAATAGAGAGAAAGAAAGAAACAAAGAGAAAGAAAAAGAAAGAAAGAGAGAAAGAGAGGGAGGGAGGGAGGGAGGAAAGAAAGAAAAGAAGGTAAGAACGAAGGAAGGAAGAGAGGAAGGAGGAAAGGAAGGAAGGAAAGAAAGAAGAAAGGAATCAAGGAAAGAAGGAAGGAGGGAAAATGCCAAGACCAGGTTCAAAATTGTGAATAATTTAAATGCTTTTTCATTAAACTCATAAACATATAGTGAAATATAATTTTGCTGCTTGAAAGCATTAAGAGGAAAGCTAAAATATTTATAGGACAATTTAGATCTTATAGTTTGCTATGAGGCTGCACATTTAAATTGAATAAATATATTCTCTTATTAGTACATCTTGTGACTATAAGCATGTGAGTTTATTTTTGAATCATGGGGTGAGGTCTGAATCCTGTGCTGTAGGTCATAAACCCTCTTACCTCTATCTAGATGAGTAGACAGCATGTTTTGCCTCAAGGAGTCTTTGAAGCTAATTAGCTCACAGTAATTTGAAAACAAGGAGCAATGTCAGTGTAACTTTGAGGTGAGGTTTATGTTGACTTTTAAACCAGAGTTTTAATACTTTGAAGTTATCAGGTTAAAGTGAAAGGAAAGGTAATTGTCAATTCATCAAAGAAGGAAAAAAGATATAAAACTGGCAAAATATCTACCTACTGTGTGGTGCATAATGGCTGACTTGAAAATTTTCAGCAGCTGCTGCTGTGGTTTATTCTGCTACTATTGGAAAGCTCACGAGGAAGGTAGGAAGATTACCTCCAACTCAAAAAGTACTCATTGCCTTACTCATGTAACTGTAACTCCTCTGTACAGCATCTTTACAATAAAATAAAAATTTAAAAAAGTATTGAAATCTGCAGCTTGGATCCAATGTATAAATAGGATAAAGTTAGTCACCAGAGAATGCAAGCTTTCTTAATAGCTCCCTCTCAAAACAGGACGCATTAGTGTAACATTTAAGATAACAAAGCTTTGACTGACTGTGATGTTCATTGCAAATGCCGTAAGACATCAGACTGTGATCAAACACGGTGATTGTTTCTTTTACTTAGTGCTCTCACACCCAAGTCCCATAGGTTTTTCAGAGGTCTGATTCCAGCCCTACATCTTTCAATACTTGCATTATTTTGTGCACAATCCTGCATAATAGCAAGTATTCAAGAAATACATATGTGATGATGTAATAGAGTACACATAGGTGTCATGGGCAACACTCAGAATATTTTTCTTTTTTTCCCTGGAAATCTTAGTTTCCATGCATAAAGAGGTCATACTTCATTTTTTCTATAATGTGTTCCAGTGAGTGACTTCCAAAGTGAATGACGTGGAATATATGTTTATATGAGCGTGCCAGGGCTTGTCACAGACTGGATAACTTAAACAATTTCTTCTATTTTCTCAAACTTCTGGGGGGGAGGTCTAGAAGTCAGAGATGCAGGTGTTGACAGGGTTGGTTGTTTCTCTTCTTTACTTGTTGATGGCTGCTCTTGACAGGGTCCTCTGTGTGTCTGTGTCCAAACCTCCTTTTCATCTAAGGACACTAGTTATAGTAAAGTAACCTCTATAGAGGCCTTACTATGACTGACTTTGAAAGCACAACTCTCTCTTCAGAGCAGCAGGAGGATGGAATTAGTAAGGTTCTAGGCAGCAAACCATGGAAAGGCAAAGAGGTATCAGAATATCTCTATTGCCAAAAGAGTTGGGTTGATGGATAACACGTAAATGTTGAAAAATAGAGTAAAGTTAGTATCTCCTCTTGGGAAAACAGGTACTTCTTTGTCAAGAGAAAAGGGTGGGGGTGAGAGAGGGAATATGAAATGCACAGGGTGAGAGAGTCAGGTCTGTGTATGATTACTATACCTCTTCGGAAAAACAAGCAGAACATTAGTATATCTGTGAACCCTAGTATAGCTGTGGTCCTGCAAGTAGAGGTACCTATGTGGAAGGCAGAGGATTTACCTTGGTATGTGTTGACATCTTAATATGGCCCTTACTAGAGTAGCTATGGGCATGGAGTGACACAGGAGTGAGTGCTTTGTGGAAATAGTATCTTACCATTAATATGGTCTCCCAATGGGGATCTTACAGAACTACAGCCCACAACAGGTATTCTGTGGGCCAGCCAGTCTTGGAAGAAGGGAGGGAGAGCTGAAATAACTGAGAGGAAGGTTTTGATTTGATTTATCCACCCTAATGGTTTGTTCACTCTAGGTCATTGGCTGAAACTGACTTTTGATTCCCTTTGATTGACAATGGTGCTGGGAGGCAAAGCTTTCATTAAGCATCAGTGCACCAATTGGGTCCCAAGCTTGCTGCTAGAACTTACACAAAAATAGAACATTTAAAGACTTAAAATTTATCACCCAGCAGCATCAGAATACACGTTCTTCTCAGCAGCACATGGAACGTTTTCTAAAATAGACCACATTTTAGGCCACAAACTTGTCTAAATTCAGAAACATTGAAGTTATACCTTGCATTCTCTCTGACCACAAGGGAATAAAATTAGAACTCAACACCAAAAGCCACCAAAGAAAATCCGGTATCACATGGAGGCTGAACAACACACTGTTGAATCATGAGTGGGTCATGGAAGAGATTAGAAAGGAAATTCAAATGTTCATGCTATTCAACAAAAATGAACACACAAATTACCAGCTCCTCTGGGACACAGCAAAGGCAGTACTCAGAGGCAAGTTTATAGCTCTGAGCTCCTACATCAACAAATTGGAGAGATCTGAAACTAACAATTTAATGACACATCTAAACCTCCTTGAAAAAGAGCAGCAAGATAAACCCCAATCCAGTAGATGGAAAGAAATAATCAAAATTAAATCAGAATTAAATGAATTAGAATCCAAAAAAACTATAGAAAGAATCAACAAAACAAAGAGGTGGTTCTTCGAAAAACTTAACAAAATTGACAGACCCTTAGCAAACCTTATCAGAAAAAGGAGAGAACACACCCAAATTAATAAACTTAGAGATGAGAACGGAAACATCACCACGGAAACAACCAAGATTCAGAACATTATAAGGGAATACTTCTCAAAACTTTATGCTAATAAGTTTGAGAACTTGACAGAAATGGACCTTTTCCTAGCAAATATTGACATGCCAAAACTAAACCAAGATGAGTTAAACCAGCTTAACAGGCCCATATCAAGCATTGAAATAGAAACAGCAACAAGAGACCTCCCAGCGAAGAAAAGTCCAGGACCAGATGGTTTTACAGCGGAATTTTACAAGGCCTTCAAAGCAGAGCTCACACCAATACTCCTCCAACTCTTCAATGAAATTGAAAGAGAAAGCTCACTACCGAACACATTCTATGAAGCCATCATAACCCTCATCCCAAAACCAGGCAGGGACTCATCAAAGAATGAGAACTATAGACCCATTTCTTTGATGAACATTGATGCAAAACTTCTCAACAAAATTTTGGCCAATCGACTTCAACAATTCATCCAAAAAATCATACACCATGATCAAACAGGATTCATTTCAGGGATGCAAAGCTGGTTCAATATATGCAAATCAATTAATATTATTCATCACATCAACAGGAGCAAGAATAAGAACCACATGGTTATCTCAATAGATGCAGAAAAAGCATTCGACAAGATCCAACACCCCTTTATGATGAAGGTTCTGGAAAAATTAGGAATCCATGGAACATTACTCAATACAATAAAGGCTGTATATTACAAACCTACAGCCAGCATTATACTCAATGGTGAAAAACTAAAGCCATTTCCTCTTAACTCAGGAACAAGACAAGGATGCCCACTCTCTCCACTTCTCTTCAATCTAGTATTAGAATGCCTAGCTACAGCAATAAGACAAGATGCAGACATAAAGGGGATCCAAATAGGGAAAGAAGAAATAAAACTCTCCCTCTTTGCAGATGACATGATCTTGTATTTAAAGAATCCCATAGACTCCACTCCCAAATTACTCAAGCTGATTCAAAACTTTGGCAAAGTAGCAGGTTATAAAATTAACCCTCAAAAATCAATGGCTTTTCTGTATGCCAACAATGAGAAAAGTGTGGCTGAAATTAGGAAAGCAACTCCATTTGTAATAGCCCCACAAAAAATAAAATACCTAGGAATTAACTTAACTAAAGAAGTGAAGGACCTCTATGATGAAAACTTTAAAATCTTGAAAAAGGAAATCAACACAGAACTTAAAAAATGGCAAAACCTCCCATGCTCCTGGATTGGCAAGATTAACATGGTGAAAATGGCAATACTTCCCAAGGCTATCTACAAATTCAACGCGATACCTATCAAAATTCCACCCTCATTCTTCAAGGAAATAGAAGAGGCAATCCAAAAATTCATATGGAACAATAAAAGACCCCGAATAGCAAAAACGCTCCTCAACGGAAAGAACACTGCTGGAGGAATATCAATACCAAATTTCAAACTCGACTATAAAGCCATAGTAATCAAAACAGCTTGGTATTGGCATAAGAACAGACCTCAGGACCAATGGAATAGAATTGAAAACCCAGAAATGAACCTACAGACCTGTAGCCATCTAATCTTCGATAAGGAAGCTAAAACAATAGACTGGAAGAAAGACAGCCTCTTCAGTAAATGGTGCTGGCAAAATTGGTTAACTACATGTAGAAAACTAAAGTTAGATCCTTATATATCACCCTGCACCAGAATCAACTCCAAATGGATCAAAGACCTTGAACTCAAAGCAGACACTCTGAAAACATTACAGGATGGAATAGGAGAAACCCTAGGTCTCCTTGGCTCAGGCTGAAATTTTCTGAATAGAGACCCAGAAGCACAACAAATCAAAGAAAGGTTGGACAAATGGGATTGCATAAGGTTGCAGAGCTTCTGCAGGGCAAATGACATAGCTAGCAAGATCAATAGAAAGCCCACTGATTGGGAGAAGATCTTTACTAGCCATACAACAGACAAGGGTCTCATATCTAAAATATACTTGGAACTCAAAAAATTAAACCCCCCAACAACAAATCCTCAAAGAAACAACTGCCCAATAAATAAGTGGGCGAAAGACTTAAAGAGACGCTTCTCTGAAGAAGAAAGAAGGATGGCCAATAGACACATGAAGAAATGTTCAACATCCCTAGCCATAAAAGAAATGCAAATCAAAACAACATTGAGATATCACCTCACTCCAGTTAGAACAGCAAAAATCAAGAACTCTAACAACAACAGATGCTGGAGGGGATGTGGACAGAAAGGAACCTTACTTCATTGTTGGTGGGAATGTAAACTTGTTCAACCACTTTGGAAAGCAGTATGGAGGTTCCTCAAAAGACTTCACATAGATCTCCCCTATTATCCAGCAATCCCACTTTTGGGCATTTACCCAAATGTTTACAAACAAGACCACACTAAAGCTACCAGCACAACTCTGTTTATTGCAGCATTATTTACCATAGCTAAGATATGGAACCAACCCAGATGCCCCTCAGTAGAAGAATGGATCAAGAAAATGTGGTATAGATACACAATGGAATTCTATGCCTCCATCAGAAAGAATGACATTTCCCCATTTGTTAGGACATGGAAAGGTTTGGAAAAAATTATATTAAGTGAAGTAAGCCAGGCCCAAAGAAACATAGGTCCCGTGGTTTCCCTTATTTGCAATATCTAGTATAGGGTATGAGTCAAGCGGAAAAGGTCAGATAATGTGATGTTAGGAAAATGAACCCTTAAATATGTATTTTAATGTTTTTGTTTCTTTCATGCATGTGTTTCTAACGCATTTATAAGATTATTTCTTTGTTGCTTTGTATGTCCCTCCCCCACAATGTAACCCCCGCTTTCACTATATTTGATGTCAGTATAACATGTGGAGGAGATGGGGACAAACAAGTCGTTTAAGGATTCAGGTGGACCTGTTGCAACAATGAGAAGTACAAAATGTCATGTCAAAACCAGCTTTACAATGTCGGTGGGGGGGAGGGGGGTATAATTGGGTGGGGGAGGGGGGTATAATTGGGTGGGGGGAGGGGGGAGGCGGGGAAGGGAGGTGAAGGGTAAACAAAGGAGGAGGCTGCAATGCTTGGTAAGAAATGTATGCATTATCCTGCCCATGTAATTGTAGCACCTCTGTACAGTATGTTCTCAAATAAAATAAAATAAAATTAAAAAAAAAAAGAAATGTATGCATTATCCTGCCCATGTAATTGTAACCCCTCTGTACAGTATGTTCTCAAATAAAATAAAATAAAATTTTAAATTAAAAAATAAAGACTTAAAATTTAAAAAGGAAAGTGAAGTGAGTAATCGAGTGTTTGTGAGGCTGTGGTCTGTGGGTCTCAGAAGGTGAGGTGCCTGACCTTTGGATTCATGGTCATTTTCAGATTCATTCAGAGCCTAGGACTGGACTGAATGTGGGCAAAGGGAAACTGCATGTAAGTATGGGATGGGGAGAAAGTCCCAGTTATGTGTTAAATGTTGTTTGGCTTCCAGAATTTATTGTGATTTTTAGATAAGCCAAAAATGTCTTGAATGGTAGTTAAGAGTTACTACATTAAAAGATCTATCTCTGTGTTCCAAACACAATGCTGTATTATTGCAACAAGAAGTCCAGTTGGTGTGAAGGAAACACCCCTCCTTCCCTCCCCCCCTTCCTTCCCTCCCTCCATCCCCCACCCTTCATCTCTCTCTCTCTCTTTCTTTCTTTCTTTCTTTCTTTCTTTCTTTCTTTCTTTCTTTCTTTCTTTCTTTCTTTCTTTCTCTCTCTCTCTCTTTTTTCCTCCCTCCCTCCCTCCCTCCCTCTATCCCTCCCTCCCTCCCTCCCTCCCTTCCTTCCTTCCTTCCTTCCTTTCTTTCTCTCTCTCTCTCTTTTTTCCTGCCTCCCTCCCTCCCTCCCTCTATCCCTCCCTCCATCCCTCCCTCCCTTCCTTCCTTCCTTCCTTCCTTCCTTCCTTCTTTAGCTCCCTCCCTCCCTCCCCCTCTTTCTTTCTTTCTTTTTCTTTCTTTCTTTCTTTCTTTCTTTCTTTCTTTCTTTCTTTCTTTCTTTCTTTCTTTCTTTCTTTCTTTCTTCTTCCTTCCTTCCTTCCTTCCTTCTTTCTTTCTTTCTTTCTTTCTTTCTTTCTTTCTTTCTTTCTTTCTTTCTTTCTTTCTTTCTTTCTCTCTCTCTTTTTTCCTCCCTCCCTCCCTCCCTCCCTTCCTCCCTTCCTTCCTTCCTTCTTTCGCTCCCTCCCTCCCTCCCCCTCTCTTTCTTTCTTCCTTCCTTCCTTCCTTCCTTCCTTCTTTCTTTCTTTCTTTCTTTCTTTCTTTCTTTCTTTCTTTCTTTCTTTCTTTCTTTCTTTCTTTCTTTCTTTCTTTCCCTCCTCCCTTTCTCTTGGTCTTAGACTCTGTCTCTGCCTTGGTATCTCTCTGTGTCTCTCTCCCCCTCTCCCCCCTCCCTAAATCTGGATCATGTATGTTTGTCAAAATTATAAACAAGATCGTTAGGCATGTAGGAGTTGCATTAAACACCATATGAATTTGAAAGCAAATATGCTAACAAGAAAGCATAGAAAGAGTTAAATCCATGATAGCTCAGTCTTCCCAACAAATTGGTTTTAGCTAAATCAACTCTGCCTGGCTAATTTATTTCTTTATATTTTTTCCCTAAAGAAGCCAAATGTCAAGGAGAGAATTGCCTGACTCCAGACAGATTAGATTTCTTTACTTCATCAAAAATAATGTTATTAGAAAGCAGGTGTGACAATGTTTTATTCTATTTTATAGCTTTCAGAGTTCTAACTTATTTCTCCAGAAAACATTTGGAGTTATTGGCTTAACATTATTGTACACAGAATATGTGCATGGTGAATAACAGAGGTTGAAATTAGTTTTTTCAAAGGGCATCTTTCCAAATTGGACTTGATATGAGTTCTATTAGCTGGTATGATGGCTGGCTGAGGATGGCAAATCAAGAAATATGATGAAGACTACAAACTGCTCTTCTTTTACAGCTACACTGATGACTGAAAAGGAGCAAACAACGCATTAAATTTGGATCATATTAATTCAATAGCTTTTGAAAATCCTAGCAAGGTCAGACAAAAAATGAAATACTTTTAAAACTTAGAATTGATGGAAAAGATTAAAAGGAGAAAAGGCAGATTTCTAGAGCTTGCAAGCAAGTAACATTTAGAACCAAGGTTTAATGAAAAGGTGTAGGGTTAATCAGACCTTTGGATAATATCTCTGATTTATAATGGGAAGAATTAAGAGAACTCACAATAGAACCAAAGGGTAAAAAGAAAAATTAGTATATTGTGTATAACACATGAATTAAATAATAGACATTTGGACAAAATAAAGATAGTATTCTCTAGTTCAATCTCCAGGAATAAATGCCAGGAGATTTGTGTATATGTCAATCATCTTCAATGCATAGGCTGAAAGTTTCTGATTATTTTTCCAATAACAAGAATTATACCTTGGTTTGCATAATAGCTGTTAGTTTATCTACTAATAATGGAGATATGTAGAAAACATATAAAACCTTGTCTTTATTGAGCTTATGTTCTGTCAGAAGACATAGATAACTTACTATAAATGATTGATGGTAATAAACAGATGGGGGATAAATGGTGAAGTTCTGGGTTCGGCTCAGTGGGAGAGTCCATGCTGAGCATGAACCTCCAACAACTCCTTCTCTGAATGAAAACAATGACATCGATAAAGGACAAAACCATGGGGCAAAAGAGCAACATTAGAAGTAAAATTAATTTCAAAACAAATATGAAACTGCCATATCAAATGCTTTTATGTGCAGCGTTATGATTAAAAACTATTAAAATAACAATTTGGCAATTTTTTTGATATCTATATTTTTAAAAATATCATTCCCAAATTAGTGGCTTGAAATGGTGACTGCAATTACTCATTCTTTCCATCCTGAAGATTTGGGGAGGGAGGGATTGAGTATGGGCAATGCTTACCTGGTCCCCCTGTTGTATTAGTGAAACCAGAATCATCTGTTTGATTTTTTCCACGTCATCTCTGATCTAGAGATTTCTGACCTGAGAGCAAGGAAGAAAAACACCTGAGAACCACATGGCCTTTTCATCCAGTCTAAGATCAGGTGGAGTCACTTTGACAACAAGTTGTTGGTTACAAAGTACATACAAGTCCACTCTAGTTCAATAAGAGAGAGCACGGATAGCATCTGTGGTTGGGAAGATACATCACGATATAAAAAATAATGCATACAAGAAGATACATATATATGCATATATATGCCATCTTAAAAAATGCAATCTAGGGCTGGGAATGTGGCTTAGTGGTAGAGTGCTTGCCTAGCATGCATGAAGCACTCTGGGTTTGATTTCTCCATACCACATAAACAGAAAAAGGCAGAAGTGGTGCTGTTTCTCAAATGGTAGCTTTCTAACTGTGAGCAAAAGAAACAGGGACAGTGCCCAGGCCCTGAGTTCAAGCCCCATGACTGGCAGAAAGAAAATGCAATCTACCCATCAATAAAAATAATCTATTATCTGCAAAGCAAGTGAATGAGTTTTCCTGGGGATAATCTTTAATAAATTACAGCTTGTGAAGGTGAAAAAATATGAAATGACAATGAAAGTCAACAAATGTTGTATAACAATTGTTGTAAAGATGCTGGCAAAAGATAGTAAGTAAATGCATGATGTTGGATGACATAATCTTACAGACACATGGATGGTATAAATTCAGAGCAAAGAGATCGCTGTGGAGCACGAAGAAAAAACTGAAATTACAGAAAGACTTTGATCTTCTTGACTAGGTCACAGACTGAGAAAGAGATAAGGCACTCCCAGGCAATAGGACCACAAAGGCAAAGAGATCAGAACACTTTTAGAAAGGCTGAAGTGAGGATAATCAAAAGAAGGGATGGTTTCCTCCAAATGATTAAGATAATAATACCAAAGTACAAACAGACTCATAGCACCACCGGTCACAAATGATAATAGGCTCTGCAGTTCACTAGAAAAATCTAGGGATGAGAAGATGGAAAGTTAAGATGTCAGCCTTCTTCTGGTTGTCAACTTTAAGGAAATCAATGACTGAAGTAGTAGGATACATTTTCACAAGGCAAACTGGATGAGGTTATAACCAGTTAAGAGTAATTACTAGAAATTACTAATATTTGCTTCAAGTAAGATGAAATAAAAAGTAGTACACAGTGAAGGAAAGAAACAGAAAGAGGAAGTAGGGGAAAAGATGAGGGAGAAGGAGAAGAGACATGTGGTCATGCTGTTGCTTTTTTGTGACCTTTACTCAAAAGTAATTTGGTGGGATTCCACCACATCTGCTGGGCAATAGCAATTACAGAGGTCTGTCTTGGATAAAACCTGCTTTATATAAGACCTTTGGGGTCTCTGAATGTAGGTAGATTTTTTTTTCTCTGCCAGCCAGTAGTCATCTTGAAAATACAGTACATATTCTACCCATTTTGAATCCTTGGTTCCAGACACAAAGTATGCTTATTATATTGAGTGAAGGAAAACAGTACTCCTTCATTGGTCAATGGTTTGTTTGTAGTTTCTTAGATCAGGATTAGTAGTAGTAAAACATAGCATTCAGAAGCTGGGAACTGATGGCTCATGCCTGTAATCCTAGCTATTCAGGAGGCTCAGATCTGAGGATTGCAGTTCAAAGCCAGCTTGAGCAGTAGTCCCTGAGACTCTTATCTCAAATAAACCACCAGAAAATGGAAAGTGGTTTTGTGGTTCAAGTGGCAGAGCATTCACCTTGAGGTGAATTGCTGAGGGACAGTGTCCAGGCCCAGATTTCAAGACCCACAACCAACAAAAAAAAAAGCATTCAGATTATGCCACACATTGTTCATTTTAACTAGAAGGTTCAGTTTCATGGGATACAGACAACTTCTTTGGTCATATCATCTGCCACCTTCTAAAACTCATGTGTGTTACTATCTAGTACCTCTTGCTTTGTTCACTTTTTGTCTTATGAATCTGCATTTTACATGAACAGAGAGTAACTAATCCTTTCCTGATATGTTATAGAAACAATGGATTTCAAATAAAAAATATAAAACAATGAAAAAAAAGAACAAAAAACAAGGCCACTGTTTGTTACATTGACAAATATGTAAGTCAATCAACATCCTCTTTATAAAGAGGAAGAGTTGATTTTTTTAGCTCATGACTTCAGAGATTCCAGTCCCAAGTTTCGTTCCTTTTCTTTCTTTCTTTCTTTCTTTTTCTCTTTTTCCAGTCCTGGGGCCTGAACTCAGGGCCTGGGCACTGTCTCTGAGCTTCTTTTGCTCAAAGCTAGCACTCTACTACTTGAGACATTGCGCCACTTTCGGCCTTTTCTGTTTAATGTGGTACTGAGGAAACGAACCCAGGGCTTCATGTATGCTAGGCAAGCACTCTACCACTAAGCCACTGTCCCAAGCTCAGTCCCTATTGCTGTTAAATGTGTGGCAATTCATATATCTTTACAAGAAATATAAATAAATTGCTCACCTTATGGTAGCCAGAAATTAAACAAAAAGTGTGGGGAGAAATAGTAAGGTCTTAGCATCCCCTCCAACTCCATCTCTCACAATGAACTAATTTCTTTCTATTATGTACCACCTCTTAAGAGTTCCCCCCACCTCTCAAAACCACAAGCCATGCACATGTGGGCTTTTGGTGAATACAATTCTAAACCATAATACCTTGATATAAATAGATGACGTCAATCATTCTGTCCATCTCCTTAAAATGACTCAGTGATTCAGTTTTGTGTAGGAATTATATTTCTTAAAAAAAATTAACTGGCATATAGAAAATTATACATAGTAATGTCTTTCATCATGATAGTTCTATAGATGCATAAAATGTACTTTTATTATGTTCATCCTTCCATTACCCTTTCTTGTTACTTTCAAACCTCCTCATTATAACTTCCACTGCTACATTCCTAGGAGCTCACTTTTTACTTTTATGACTGGTTGTTTTAAGTTGGTTTTTGGTTTATTCTCTTCTTGTTACCAAAAATGAAGAAAAAATAGGTATCTTCGTCTTTGTCATAGTGGTTTATTTCATTTAACATAATGATTTCCAGTTCTAATTTGTGTGATTACTTTTGCCTTTGTATGATTCTTACCTAGTATTTATTATCTATTCTTCTAGTGAGATTTATTCTTTCATATATTCTGTTGATTTTATTTGTCTCCTTCTTCTATGTGTAGGAATCTTTTAAATGTCTTCTTCTATAATGTCTGCCCAGTGGTTAAAAATGCCTTTACTTTTTGTTTATAATGAAAGGCTATTTCTCTTTTGATTATGAGGGATGGCTACATGTCACATGGTATTTCTCTTTTGCAGCTTTCAAAATCATTTTCTTTATTTTAAATGGGTAATGTTTCAACTATAATATGGTATAGCTTCTGTTTTAGTCTAATTTATCGGGTGTTCTAAGAGTCTCTGGTATCTGGAATATCTTTCCAAAAATATGATATTACTTGTTTTTGCTATAATTTTGCTGATTATATTTTCCACACATTTACTTCTCTTTCTTCAATGGCCAATTCACAATATAATCTCTTCGTGGTATTCCACAGTCTTGTTTGTCTGTTCTACCTATATTTTGCTTTTCAAAAATTATTATCTGAATGTTCTAATTCATGTCTTTCAACCCTCATATTACAATTTCCAATTATTGCAGTCTAATAAAATGGCTTTCATTTCAAGCTTTAGTTTTGACTTTTGAGGTTTTTTTAAAAATTTTTATTTCCAGAACTTCAGTTGGATTTTTATATACTAAAGTCTTCCTGTTTTATCTGATTGTTTCTTTATATTATCATTGAATTTACTCAGGTGATTTTTAAAATCATTCTTGTAATCATTCTCTTGAATTCTTTGAGATTTCTCCCACCTCACAATCAACTTTAGCTTATTATTTTGTATTTTCTGGCTTTTGGAAGAGTCATACTGTTTTCTTTTTCCTCCTCCTCCTCCTCCCCCTCCCCCTCCCCCTCCCCCTCCTCCTCCTCCCCCTCCCCCTCCTCCTCCTCCTCCTCCTCTGTGGTTTCTACACTGGGATTTGTGCATCTGAGGACCAAGTCATTGATTGGAGTGTTTAATTATCTATTTTCTTTCTGCTGAAATACCGTGTTTAGTGGGCAGGACAGAGCAGGGTCAGAGTTGAGGTACAATTTTCAGCAGTGGGTTTGGGATGTAACTCAGCCATGCATTCAGCTATTTGCTCTGGGTACTTGGCCAGATCCCCCAGCATCTCTCACAGAGTAGAAAATAAACTGGAGTCTTATTTTCTAATATTTAAACTAGTGAAATATGTGCAGGCTAAGTTGGTCCAGGGCCAGTTGCGTGCTTTAGGGCTGCATTTAATTAGGAGTCTTCTCTTCTTTGTGCAGTGGGATTTGCAGCTGGCCCCCAGGAACGCTGTAGTAGCCTGTGGAGTAGGCAGGCTTCCAATCCCTCCGCAGGCGTTCTCATCCGTCCCATAGAGGTAGCAAGCCTCCACCCAGAGAGGTGCCCTCCACGTGCATCCGAATCGGGGAAGCACACCAAGCCTTGTATTTCTGTATTGCGATGGGGAAGCTGAGGTAGCCCAGCGCTTCTGCCTGGGGGTCTTACTATTTCCAGAATCCGACCTGCAGTTTGCTAGTCTGAGAGGAGCCAGAGGCTGTGGGAACTTGGCTGAAAGCTCCCAGTCCTTCTCAGCGGCTCATCATACACAAGTAGCAAGTAGCTCAAAAGCTAAGCCACCCACCCAGGCATGGGCTTGCAGTTCCGTTTCAGTAGCAATCCTCAGGCAAAAGAACTGTCTCCTTATGACGGAGGGCAGGGCCCCCAAGCTCTGTGACTGTGTCCCTTTCACTGCTTAAGGAAAGGCTCCCAGACACTGTAGTTCAGATCCTCTGCTCAACCAACACTCACCACTATGTCTGTCACAGACACTGTGAAGCTATCCCAGATGCTGAGAGCTGTGATTATTCTTTGTTTTCAGTCTCAATCTATTGGTCCCCTTCTCACACCCTCTGCTTATAGTACTCAGAGGCTTGAGGAATAACAAAGTAGCTCCGATTGTCCAGACTTCTAATGTTTTGTGTGATTTATTTAGACTTTTGATCTTTAAAATATTCCTCCAACAAATATTTGTTATGCACCCTAACTTATAAAGGAACAGTGCTAAACCCAATGGAAAACAGGAGTTAATAAGGACCTTATGATGATAAGAAATGTGTGTGTGTGTGTGTGTGTGTGTGTGTGTGTGTGAGAGAGAGAGAGAGAGAGAGAGAGAGAGAGAGAGACAGAGACAGAGACAGAGACAGAGACAGAGACAGAGACAGAGACAGAGAGAGAATGAGAATGAGAATGAGAATGAGAATGAGAATGGGTTTAGGTAGTATGTATGTCATGGTGAGGGAAGTGATTTAGAAGATGTACTCCAGAAAGAGCAGCTATTTAAAGGAGGTGACATTTTTGCTGAGATTGGAAGATAATTTTGGAAAAGGCAGGGTGAGGGATCGGGACAACAAATCCGATGCTTCAGGAAATAAAGGGGTTGGTCTGTTGAAAAGACAGAGGCCAGACCAGATTGTCTGGAGATACAGCAGGTGAAGTGAAGGAGGGCTAGACATTAACACAAAGTTTTGTTTTTGCAGAAAAATAGTCTACAGAGTCATCACAAAAAATTGAAGCTATCTAAAAATTGATGCTATTGCATATTGAATTTGTTTTCCTTTAAGAAAAAGGAGAAAACTCTAGCACCTAAAGGTTGCTGGCATGCTTGCTTTAGTTCGTTTTCTAGGTATAAAGTTATGTTTGCCCTAGCTTTGGCTTGGTTATTACTTTACAGTGTATCTAATGGGCACCTAATGGGGAGCAGACATCCATTAATTTGTTGCTGTATTGAAACAACTATCATGTTTTCCCCCTTGACATTGGGTCTAGCTCTGCACCCTAGGATTCCTTTGCACTCAGGAGCCTATTGTTTCTACTAAATACCATAATGTCTGTCTTGAAACTACCAGCTGAAAAACCAATTTACTTTCCACAGAACAACCAAGAGTTTAACTACGCTTCCCTTTGATATTTCTGTATAATAGATCCCTCTGGTAATTAATGGCTAAATTAAAAACCATGTTGTTATCTCATCATTTTTGTGAGTCAGAGAGTAGTTTGGGGTTGCCAAAGTTCTAGAATGGATTCCCCAGTAGTGAGAAGTCAGTTAACAGATTCTGTGGGACTCTGAAGGCTTCACTGGGTCTCTTGATTGCCTGAAGGGTGGCCTGGGGTTTTAGAATACACTTGTGAGATGACTCTAGCTGGAAGTTAGTGGTGGTGGTTTGTCAGAAGGTATGAGTTCCTCTTACGTTGCCTCTCCGCTGAGCTGGTTTGAGTGTACTCATAGTATGATATTTGACTTCCCATAGATTGAGCGCCTCATGACAATGAGGAACAATTACAATAGCTTTTATAACTCAGCCCTCTTCTGCTGTCATAAGGTCTTCACACCAGAAAGCCAGGCTTCTTTCATGCTTCCTGGATGTTGGATATCAAAGGTGATAAATTCTTGATACTACATTTATTTTTATATATGTTGTTTATGGATACTTTGTTCTCTTGGATAGATCAGTTATTCTCCCCAAGGAACTGGGAAAATTGACTTCTTTTTGATGTAGCTAGAGCTTTTGTTTCAGAGACACTTAGCCTGTGTAGTACCCTATCTCTGCCTCCTGCCTGTAATTCAGTTTTTCTATTACTCATTCCTGGTGTTTTTATTTTGTCACCATGAGAGTTAAATGGTAAACCTCTCAGGGGGCACTGATGGTTTTTAAAGTATATTCATAAGATTACATGAGAAAGCATGTCTCTAATTTGCTATTTAGCTACAGAGTAATATGTTTCTCTATTTGGAAAATAGTTCTGTCAGCGTACCAGAACAAGGGATAGGAAATTAGGATTTCTAGGATCAATTTCCTAGTTGACTTATGGGTTGTTATATACCCTTCAGCAAGGCACTTAATGTGTTTGCCTTTAAATGAGAATATGAAGAATAAATCTCTACTTCAGGGGAAGGTATCATCATTGAATTTATATTAAAGTAATAGGCTTTGAAAAGTCTTACAAGAAAAGTACTATGGAAATGCAAATTATTATGTTGCAAAACACAAAGGTGTTATATGCCTGTAAAACACTAATCCAGTTTGTTTTATCTGCTTTAGGATTCCTTCTTTTTAATTTCACCAAGTACTTCCATTTCCTAAATTGTGACAGGAGAAAGGACCAGCTTAACTTGTATTTTGTAAATGATGCACTGTTTTGGTAGCTACCATTCCCATAGTCCTAAAGGGGGCTCACATGCTCATGTAGAACTCACTTCTATAATCAAGTAACACAATATGAAGATGAAAATTGCCTTTTATATCTCCACTTTAAGAGTAAAAGCTTAAAACAGGAATACTCATAAATTTTACACTGAGCTACTAAAACACATTCTTAATAATTATGAACATATGGAGAGAAAAGTGTGTGGAAAAGTGATAGTTGACTAATATTTATAATATATGGGCACATTCACACACACACAATCTATTCTACAGAACGTTCATTTTTCAATTAGGGTCTACTATGTAATATTTATCTCCAGAGTATTATATACAGGACTTGGGAAATTATTTTAGTGTTATTTATCTTTCATGAGAAAAGAGACACTGAAATACATATATTGAATATTTTATGGATAGATTTTTTATAACCGATCATTTTTATTCTTACATACAATTGTATTGACATTCATTTTATATATAATTAGTATTTTGTAAATATATGTTTATAGACATATATTGAGTTATTTTATAAAGTAATGGATTTTAGAAAGTGTTGGTAGTTTATACAATACACATGCACGAATAATCTTGATAGTGAAATTTAGAGTTGGATATTTTTCTTGGAGCTTTTCATCTTCTCTAGTTCTATATCATATTAATAATCTGTTATGCTGGTACTTTCTACCTTTAAAGATCCATAAGCTACATGTTTCTATCGAAGTAGTTTTTTGTTGTTGTTTTTTTTTGTTTTGGTAGAAAAATTCTGGGTATTCCTTCTTATGAAAAACAAAAGTGGCAGAAATCAGAGGTTGTCATCACACAGAAATCTCTCCAGCCCTTGTGTATTTTTCTCATTCTCTAAGCATGATGAATTTCAACTGGATTTTTACCATATCTTTTCTTCAACATACATTTTTTGACATTTATGTCAGTATTCACATTGATCTATCTGTATAGGCTCATTTCTGTGTCATCTATTCTATTTTAATAATCTAGTTATTTATTTTGTTTGTTTGTCCTATCATTTTTGTTACTCTAGCATTATTTGAAGAAGGTATTTTGATACCTTAGCATCACCTTTCTTGTTCTGGATTGTTTTGGATACTCTGGATCTTTGATGCTTCTTTAAGGACTTTAGAATTTCGATTTCCCTTTCTATGAAGAGTGACTTTGGAATTTTGACAGAATTTGCATTAAATCTCTAAATATATTTTGGTAGTCTAAACATTTTTAGAATCTCAGTTCTGACCTATACTTCTGAGAGATCTTTCCACTAACTATTCAAAATGTGTTGTTTGGTCTGCATGTGTTTGTGAATTTTTTTTTGTAATTTCATTAGGGGTAAGATGGAGGTAATTACCACATCTGGACAAGTGGTAATGTGAATAATAGGGCACATTAGGAGTTAATAGAATCCTAAGAATGAAATTGATGAGTGTCCTCCTAGGGAACTATATGATGCATATAACTCAACCATTTCCAAACTCAGTAAACTAGACTAAAACAACTTCCAGGAGGTAAAAATGGTAACCATGAAATATGTCTTCACTTGGGCTGGAGGGTATATATATATATATATATATATATATATATATATATATATATATATATATATATAAAATATGTATTATATAATATATTAACATATACTATTATTACAAAATGTTATATTATACCATTATATTATATAATTATATTAATATTAACATTATTATATAATATATATATATAATTTTTTTTGGAATATGTTAGTTCTTCCACTTGCTATTTGATAATCTGTAGAAAAGCATGGTAATCTTGGTAGTCACAATTTAAGGTTCATTGGACTTGTCGACAGGTAGTAATAAGCACTCTACACAACTTGTCTAGTTTCTTGCATGCTAAATGTTGAGTGCTATGCCTTGAAAATTACCAGGCAATGTTATACTGGTAAAGGATCTAATAGTGTGGGATTCTAAGGATGGAGTAATCTAGGACATCTCAGCATATTATTTCTAAAGTGAGAAATAAGGGTTAGATCCTCACTCTTTTCCACAAAGAAACACATCAGTGTTGCCTTGACCTGTATACTCTCTGGCTAAAAAACTACCCATTTAGAGTAATGTTCAGAACCAAAGACTCTGAAAGAAATAGAGACATTGTACCAGTCAGTCTCCCTGTCAATATGTCATATATTATCCACGGAAAGAAAGTGTCTGTGATAGGTATACATGCTGTCTCTGTCATATAGAGAGCCCCTGGAAAATACGCTAAAAAAATCAACAGTATAGAAGTGGGAGGGAAGGGATAGTAGGGGGAAATCAAAGGGGGAAACAACAATACTCAACAGGAAATGTACTCACTACCTTGCTCATATAACTGTAACCCCTCTGTACAACATTTTTACAGTAAAAAACATAAAAAACTCAACATTATAGATACATGTAATTTTAGAGAAATGAAACACACTTCACAACCAACATATATTCCCTATTGCAAGAGTTGTGTTTCATTTGCTGTTGAATCCTGATAAAGATTAACATTTCATCTTAGAACAACCAGGTACTGCCTTGCTCCTAATACATCTAACAGGGCCTCATCAAAACTTGTAGGTAAAATGCAGGAATGCTGCAGTGATTTACTTCTACTTACTTCTATGCAATCCTCTTCAGTACTATTTGATTACATAGCTATCTGTGAACCATGCATTACATTGCATATGCTTATTTATAAAAGAAACAACAATTCAGGGCTTCTAACTTTTGCTTTAATCTGCTGTATGTTTGTAAGTCAACTAATGTAAAGGAAACCACACACAGAGGCACACACACATATGAGTACATGAAGTATATATAAAATTTGATTATCAGTTTGATGCTGTTAATTCTTTTCTTTAGATATTAATTGCCCTTGTGTGTCTTTTAACCTCATCTTGAAACGTATTTTTACTCTTATCTAGTTTATAATAAAGGATCAGGTTTTTGTTATTCTTCCTGTAGAGGGGATAGTAATGCTGGATATGTAATTCTGGATCACAAATTTTAACTTCTTTCTTTCTTTCAGTGCCTAGAATATATTGTTCTTATTTTATCTGGCTTCCCTGATTCCTGGAAATAATTTAGTTATTTATTATAAACATTGTTCCTCTGAAATCAGCATGATATTTATATGTATATATACTCTGGAGATTGTCTTTTTGCTTTTCTTTCAGCAGTTTGAGTATGCTGTGTTTTTGGAGTGGTTTTATTTTTCTTTATTCTGCTTAGAATTCTTTTGCAATTCCTAAAGCTGAAAGTATTAACTTAATTTTCCAACAAATTCAGCCAAGTTTCAATCATTAACTTTCAAATAGTTCTATCCTTTACTTCTCTGGGTACTCAAATGTTTTTAGGCCCCTTATTTATCACAGATTGAATTTGTTCATATTGTCTCTGAATTACTAACACTCCATTTATCATTTTTTTCAGTATTTTGTTGAATTTAGTAATTTATGTTTATTTTTAAGTTTTAAAATTCTTTCTTTCATAATTTTCAATATTCTAGAATTGAACTCACCTAGTAATTTTTAATCATTTCATATTATTGTCTATTTTTGATTCATTTTATATTGAAATTACAGGTAGCAATTTGAATTTTTTTAATTTTTGTTTGTCTTTTTTATTGTGAAAATAGCATACAGAGGGGTTACAATTACATGGGCAAGATAATGAGCACATTTCTTATCAAGCATTGTTGCCCCCTCCTTTGTTTCCCCTTCCCATCCCTTCCCATCTCCCCCTCCCCCAAGTTGTAAAGTTCGTTTTCGATATAATGACTTGTACATCTCATTGTTGCAATGGGTCCACCTGTATCTCTATTTAAACAATTTGTTTTTTCCCTTCCCCTCCACAAATTATACCAACATCAAATACAGTGAAAGCAGGGGTTATACCGTGGGGGAGGGACATACAAAGCAACAAAGAAATCATCTTATAAATACGTTAGGAACAATTGCATGAAAGCAAAAACATTTGAATACTTATCTTGGGGTTCATAGCAATTTGAATTTTTTACACTTAGAATTTCTCTGTTGAAATCCCCATTGGTTAATATATTGACTACAGATTTTCATTTAATTCTTTCATATTTTGTTATATGAAAAAACATGAATAATTTAAATAATTTTACCGAAGATATTGCCTGGCGATGTTCATATCTAAGTTCTCTAGGATACAAATTATTTTCATTATCCTATTTTCTAAGATGCAGTGTTCCTATGTTTTTTTTAATTCTTGGTGATTTTTGTTTGAAAATTGAATTCTGCCATCACTGAAGTCTGCTGTCTTCTCTGATAATTACTGGTTTATTTTATTACATAACTAACTTTACTGGATTCATACAACTGCCTTGGGCTACTTCACATCGTACTATCAGCTCATATTTCTATGGCTTATTAGTTCTATTTGCAACTTATTTCTCCATTTTTCTAGTGGTCTTTTATTTTTAATTTTTGCATAATTTGGTGACTAGCCAAAAAATCTTGATAATGATTTTCTCAGATCTAAGGGCTTAAACTGTTAAACAATTCTATCCTTTGGAGATTCTTACTTCATTTCTAGCCACTATCTTCTTCCCTGGGCTCTGTGCTCTGGCACCTCAGAGTAGTAAGCACTAGTATTATGCTAATAAAATTGCATAGGGTTGCAGGATACCATCCATTATAAAAGCAGAAAAGGCAAAGAATTTGCCCACATGTGGCTTAAGGTTTACAGGATACATTTTTAAAATAAATCTTTGGCAGTACATACCCAGAAACCCTGAGAGTATTGCATATTCATATTTTATTTGTCTGATCTTCATTTTTTATTTTGTAGGCTTTATGATTGTTCTCCTTTTTATCCAGTGATATATTTTATTTTCTTATTATCTTAAAGAATTGTACAAAAGAATTACCATTTACGAAGCAGTTTATGAATTCAATGCATCTTGATCAATTTCGCCCCTTTCACCATTCTTACCCACCCCCCCATCTATCCACCCCTTCTCTCATCTTCTTAGTTTTGTAGGATATACATTGAATTATTAACTATATTCTCTCCATCTGGATTATTATTTTTGAGAGGCTTTGGACAATGGTGTTTCTCCATCATTCTGCAAAGACTTTTCTTGTTTTTTCTTTTTCTTTTTTGTCAGTTGTGGGACTTGAACTCGTCTGGGCTCTGTCCCTCAGCTCTTTAGCTCAAGGTTAGTGCTCTACCACTTGACCCACAGCACCACTTCTGGCTTTTTCTGTTTATGTGGTTTTGAGGAATCGAACCAAGGGCCTCATGCATGCAAGGCAAACACTCTACTACTGAGCCACCTTCCCAGCCCTGCAAAGACTCTCTTTACTTGTGAACTGCCTCAATTTACCCTGATCATACTAATATTTACTAAACATTTACTCACACAGTCAAGGGTTTTAGGAACCTGTCACAGTTTTTCAGTGTAGTTCTAATAGCTTATTCCTCTGCTATGCAAACTGTTAAAATTTGTATATCACTACTGGTTTCATACACATTAAAACATTTAATGTTATCACTTGGACAATGGAAATACAAAAGATGATATGAATTATGAGTACATATTGAGAAGTCCAGAAGATAAGAAGAGCCAGAAAACATAAATTATCACCACTCACTGTTAGTAATCATTTAAAAGCTGTGAACTAGTTTCTTTTCTACTTAAAATTTGTCATCAGTTTCTTAAATTCTGTGAGATAAAGTTCAAGATCTTCATCAGATATCATACAGAATATCATTATACCTGTTTTAAGTTTATGTCTGTGATCCAGATTTGTGAAGAGTACCTGAGATTTGTTGAGCACAGCATTACCTATAGGATTGGGGGGGATTAATACCATGTGGTCTATGTAAACTTTTGAAATAATACTGATGTGTGTAAATATGAACACTTAGTGTAGGATGACTAATTTTGTATTATGTTAGATATAGTGGAGCACATAATGTCCAGATATTCACAAATTATGCTGATCATGTCTATTTTAGTGTTTTTAGATGAGATTATCATTTAACCAGTAGAGTGAATAAAATAGATTAATTTGTATGTTGAAGGTGAGCCACATCCAATGGATTACTTGAATAGAAATAAAAGGTTCACACTTCCTTTGATAAGAGAGCTCTCCCCATTTTACTTTCTGCAAACTGGTACCTAAGTTTCTTCCCTCTTTTAAGACTCAACATGAAACATCAGGTCTTTTCAGATCTCAAAGCTGCGGGCCTCAGGACAGAAATTAGACCACTGACTCTTTGGTTTTCAAGTCTTCAGATTGGAACTGGAGGGATGGCATTGTATTTTTTGGATTTTGAGATGGACAAATCATGATTCAGATTTTAGGATTTGTCTATCTTCATAATCATGTGAAGCAAGTTGTTATTCTGAATCTCTTTGCAAACACACCAATGTGTGTGTGTGTGTGTGTGTGTGTGTGTGTGTGTGTGTGTGTGTTTCAAATTGTTTCCCTAGAGAACCTAATTCACAGAATAATGATGTATATTAATCACATACTTCCTTATTGGAGAATATTGGTGGGGGGGAGAGGATCGGGTGGGGGGAGGCAGGGGGAGTATGGGAAGGGAAGGGGAAACAAAGAGAAGACAAAAATACTTGATAAGAAATGTACTCGTTATCTTGCCTATGTAGTTGTAACTCCTCTGTATGGTATTCTCACAATAAAAGAAAGAAAGAAAAGAAAAATTAAGTACCCATGTCAGTTTCTTTATTCATTTCTAAGTATCCACAGATGCTTTGGATGATTCATTCAAGAATCTAATCCTAATTTTTAAATTACTGAAATAATATTGATATTCTAGAATATTATTATTACTATAAAAGTAGCCCATTTTATCCTTTACTTAAAGATGAACCTCAATGTATACTAGATTTTATTCTTAATTATTTAAAAAATAATGCATTTAGTATTCATTACAGTTGGATAAGATAATAATATTACCCTGGAAAGAAGCTAATGCAATTAATTAGCTTTCTCTTTTTATGCCAGTCTTTATGCCAGACATTTTATACCAATCATCACATTAATAATCTGTTCAAGTACAGTGTGACAATGTCAGCTTGAAACCCATATTTCTGTATTTTAAGACTTTTTCCTGTACAGACTTTTTTTAGGTAAGGCTAAAATTGGATCCAGAATAAGATTAAGCACCTGCTTTCCATGTAAGTGTCACTATCAAACTTAGTTCTTGAGCACTATTGCAAGTTTCCTTAGGCCTATTTCAAAGGCTACCAAGAGTAAATATTGTACATTTGTATAAAGATGTATGATAGAATGCTATAAAAGAATGAAGATTTTCACTTGAACTGTTTCACAGATATTTAAATTGTACAATAAGTAAAATTAAGCTGACTTGGAATGCAAAATATTACAGAAACAGTTTACAAGATATTTTAAAACTCTTTTTTTGGTGGGTAATAATACTTAACAGAAACTCATCTAAAGATATCAAAATATGTCTACATTTTTATGATTTCTCAATTGTGATGAATTATTTATTACTTTTTACTTGTCATTGTAGTCTCCCATGTGGACAATTTGTGTGTGTGGAGGGGGGGAGGTTACTAGTCTACTAGTCCTGAGGCTTGAACTCAGGGTCTGTCTGGCACTGTCCTCCAGCTTTTACCCTCAAGGCTAGCACTCCACCATTTGACTCACAGATCCACATCCAGTATTTTTGGTGGTTAAATGGAGATCAGGGTCTCATAGAGTTTTCTGTCCAGGCTAGCTTTGAACTACAAGCCTCTGATCTCAGCCTCCTGAGTAGCTAGGATTATAGCTATGAATAACTGATAGCTGGCCTCCATTTTGATAAAATTTAAGTCACTTGTATTATTATTAAGATACAGAAATACACTTGACTTTCTGATCATCTTAAAGATGTTAACATATTTATATAGAGAAGGTCATTCTGAATATGCCCCTCTTCTTTATGCGGATGAAAGCAGAGAAATTTGAAGATATATTTTAAAATGATAATGTTTTTTCTATGTTAATATGCCAAATGTATTACTTGACAAAAGTGAAAATCATTCTAAATTCTCACTTATTTTCCTGGCACCTAAACAAACTTTACTATTTATACCATGTATTGTCAAGGCCAGGAATGCTTTCAAGACTATTTTTAGGGAGGAAAATACAAACATAACTTTACCATTTAAAGCATATGATGTAAGTTAGAGACCATGAATGAATCATTTTCAAATAGCATCAAAAGTTGTGTCAGCTTATAGTGTGGTCATTGGTTTTTAGACAAAACTGGTTACTTAAAAAGCTAAGTGCAGAACCTTGTTCTTTCCTTTAAATGACTTTTAATATGATTATTTAGTATAAGAATTATCCTGCACTGTTTGTGAAGAAGGCTTGGAGAGGAAATTTTTTTTCAATATTTTTATTATTATTTATTCTTTAAAAGCATCCTCACCTATAATGCTAAAAATTTTTAAATATATTGAAAACTAATCAGGCCTTATGTGATTAATCAGTTAATAAAAAATAATCATTTAATGGATGGCATCTACATGTTTTGCCAGATTTATGTAATAAAATCCTAGAACTCGATGTGACCACTAAATGATTGGGAAAATGCTTCACTAGGGCTGTGCTTTCTTTTTAAAAAAATGTTTATTTTCTTGAAAAATGCTGTACAGAGAGGTTATGGATACATCAGTAATGTAATGAGTACATTCCTTGTCAGGCATTGTTACCCCCTCCTTTGTTTTTCTCCCACTATCCCTTCTCTCCCCCATCTCCCCTACTTCCCCCCCCCAAAGTTGTAAGGTTCATTTCTAACATAGTGTTTTATGAGTATCATTATTGTTGTGGGTCATCTTGTGTTCTCCATAAATGAATGGATCAAGAAAATGTGGTATATATATATTTTTCTCTATATAATATATATATAGAATTCCATTGTGTGTATATATTTCGTATATATGTGATATATATAAATATATAGATATATAGATATAGATATATTCAATGGAATTTTATATTTCCATTAGAAAGAATGACACTGCTGTATTTGTTAGGAAATGGAAAGACTTGGAAAAAACTCATATTAAGTGAAGTAAGCCAGACCCCCAAAAATACAGGTCCCATGGCTTCCCTTATTTGCAATAATTAGTATATGTCTAGGATAATATTATTAGATGAGCAGAAATGCTCAAAAACAATGTACATATAACCATATAAGATAATGCTAAGTGAAATGAACCCTGAGATATTGTTACAAGATGTTTCTCTTTGTTGTTGTTTTTAATGTACTATGTGGTTTTCGTCTTTGTTTCTTTTGTATGTTCCTCCTCCTATGGTATATCCCTGTTGTCACTGTATTTGATTTTGGTACCTTGCATCTTGTATATAAATTTATCTAATTTGGGGAGGGGAAAGAGAATAACACAATACTGAAACAGGGAATGATTTTTAAAGTTGGCCAAAAAACTATCTTTTATCCTATCTATAGCTCTTTGAAATGAATCAAACAAAATTTGTAATTACTTCAAACTATTGTTTTGAATTTGGATAATAAGTAGAGCTGTATTTATTAGGCAAAGCATATATGTATAACATATATTTCTTTTAATAAACTATATCATCTCAAACTTAACTACCTACCCAGCTACAAGGCAAAACTGAAGAGAGAAGGAGGGAGAAAAGAAGGGAACGATAGACATTTAGCTCCAAGATACTCCCTAAGAGGACAAGAAATAAGTATAATATTGTAATTAATATATATGTGTGTGTGTGTATAGAAATTTTATCTGCAAGAGAGAACACAAAGAAAATAGAAAAATAGGTGATAAAGCTCTTCAAGCAAACAAGAGTGAGACTACTAGGACTCGATCTCTACAGGGATCTCAAAATCTTTCCCCCATTTTTCAGAAGGGAAAACAAAGCCCGTTAGATGGACATGCTCAAAATACATCACAGCAAATTGCTCTTCTCTATCAAGTTTGTTTAAATTTGCTCTAGCACCCACTAGCAATGATTCTGAAGAGACAACATTTTCCTTTCTTGTCTGCCCCAGTACCCTCCTTTCCCCTCCTCTCACTTTCCCTTTACTCCCCTCTCCTCTTGGAAAAAGTCCAGGAACACAAGGATTCCATGTTCTATATGCCTTTTTCATACCTTTCCAAAAACTGATCTTGTACACAGATAAGAGACATACCAACTGGGTCCTAGAAGAAAATATACAGCACATTTAAGTCACTAATTTGATATTGTTTAATAAAGACACTATCTAAAAGTTTCCAGTAGAATTTAAGAAATTCAACTAAAAATAGTCATGGACTCTGGGCACAGTTATAAAGCCTTTAAGAAAAAGGTTAAAATTTGAGGAAATCAGCAGTACATGTAAATTTAAGAGCTCTGGATAAAGAATCAGTTAATTATTGGATACCTGGCTTTTTATTCTTCTTACTGTTATGCCTCTTGTCTGAATCATACATTGGCCAACACCAACTTGAAAAGACAAAGATCAAGGGATCCTTTGACATAATCCAAATGCCTCTGTTACCCAGGATCCAGAGCAGAGAGAAGACGAAGGATTTGTGGATCTCATGGGGACAAATGATACTTGACACATAAAGATAGAATAAATAACTAAAAAACACAATGTTTGTCATAGGACAAAACTGAGGTACTGCAAGAATATGATCAATGATTTTTATTTGAAAGTTTGTAGTGTGATTATATTAATTTACAACATCTGGTAATGTCAAAATTTAAAAAAAAGATTTATGGGATCTGAAATAGAGAAATCTATAATATAGAGTCAGAGATAGTGGGGATAAAACCAGGTTATCTGCATGTTTGGAATCCTACTGGCACAGGTTTGCGTAAGTTGAGGGTCGGCATTAGGGCAGGGTTTTCTAGACCTGTGATCTTTCTTGTAAGCCATTTCCCTTTTCAGATCCCTGGTGAGATTTTAACCAAGGTTTTCTGAAGTTACAACACATGTCATGTGCATGTGATTTTTTTGTATAGTTTTTGGTCATAGGACCTGGTGATATCTTCAAATCTCATTACAAAATTTGCCCATATTTCTCTCATTCTTCTAGCTGCTGCTTAGCCAGGACATGGATATGAGCTACCTGGAGAAATTGCTTTACTAGATGGGACACACTAAATATCATTCATCCAGAGAGATTCCTAAATTAAACTATACTTTGATAATAACAGGGTGGGATGAAAAAAGTCAACAAATAAATAAATAATTGAATAGACATCTAGTAAGATTTATGAGAGATGTACAAGGTCTTCACTTGGCATTAATAGTGAAGATTATATTTTTGTCTTTGAAGCAACATGTCCCTCTGTGGTCCAAGATGGCTTAGAGCTTACTAGTAGCTCAGACTGGCCTCAAACTCATCATCTTATTCCATCTGCCTCCCAGGTGTTGAGATTTACAGATCTGAACCCTGTAATTTACCTAGGCAGGATAATTTATAAATAATTCTTTTTCAGTGACTCCATGCTGGATAGATACATAAGACACAGAAAACATTTACCTTTTTCAGATATTATTGATAGGCTTTAAAAAATAAATCCAACTATATATACTCAGTGAATTCTAAAGTACAATTATGAACAATGAATATAATACCTAGTCTGTGAATAAAAGATATTTTTACTTATAAAGAGAGCATATTCATATATAAGATGAATTATGCATTGCATAATATTGTTATTTAAGTGCCCAGAAAACAGTACTGGCTTACCTACACAAAGAAAATTGTATACAACAAGAAAGCCTTGGTATAATGAAGGTCAAACTAAAAGCTTAGAAACAGGGACTGTTAAGAACATAAGGGGAGATGATTTTCTAAAGGAGATGTAAGTGTTTACTTTTACCACTCAAAAACTCTGAAGAGATGGAGAATGGAAATAGCAGAGTTGGAAAGGAAACAAAATTCTTGACTTCCAAAACAGTCTCTATCAACAATTTTCATAGATCCCCAGCTGCCTCTGAAAAGATAAGACCATGAATTCTTTTGCAGTGCGATCTTATTTATCTGATGTGTGTCATAATTTATAGTTTCTACGATATTTGAATATATGACCATTTAGAATTCACAGTAAATCTAAAATGTTTGTAATAAATCTGTTTGTGTGTATACTGGATAATAATTCCAACTATGAGTATTTTTATGGTATCAATTTTCAGAGTCTGTGGTATTATGAATAATGTACTGTTAGACATGCAAATAGGATCCAGGTTTTAAAAGCCTAGTAAATTTTCTATAGTTATTCAGAAACATTTAAGTACCATAGTAGAAAATTTTCAGTGCTCACTTGTTTTATTAACTCTTCACTTATGGAAAAATCTTTGTCTGCCTTGCTTGGACTTTTATACTTTTCCCCCTAATGTTTGAATATTTAATTTAATGTCAGAATTGCCTGGTTTGGAAGATTTTTCAATATCTTGGTAGTTAAAATCATGCATTGAAAAATCATATTCTCTCTTATGAGAAAATAACCTATATTTATTACAATATATTGAAACACAGTTCTTTTTGAAAGTACACAAAGATAAAGTTATTTTGATCATTTTAGACCTTTTGTGAAAGTTTGGAATGACCCCTACCACATATCAAATTCTAGATGCTCCTTTCTACAACACACTATTTTAGGTGGTGGCAAAGAAAATCTAATCTTAAAATGCACCTTTATCAGAATACTTGCACTGAGTATCTGTAGTGTAGATCCTCATTAGACATCTCTTACATGATTTCCCAGTACACGAATTTTCCTACTTACTAACTAGATAGACTGTCACATCAGACCTTACAGCTGTAACTGAGTATCCCGAGTTTTATATCATTGTATTTAGTGGCATTGCATCTACTACTCTCTTCCTCTTTGGCTACGTGATGTCTGTTCTTTTAGGTCAAAATCAAATCTCTCTGATCATAACATTTTCTTCCATTATACTAGAATATAAGTTTCACTATACTCCAATTAGCTGTGTGTCTTCCTTGGTCCTAGGCTATGATAAAGTATGTGCATCTCGGTCACCTTTTAACACCTCACTGAGAATATTTCAGGCCAGACATTGTAATTCATGACAGTAATACCAGGTACCTGAGAAGGAGATCAGAAAGTTTGTGATCTAAAACCATCTTGGGCAAACATTATCTAGACCCTATCCCAGAATTCCAGGTATGCTGGATGCATAGGTAGGAGGATTATGGTCCAAGGCTGGTCTCCGGTAACAAATATTAGACCTTATACTAAAATAAACTAACCAGGTATGTTATATACCTAGCAAGTGTGAGGCTCTCAGTTCAAAATCCAGTACCAAAAGAAAGAAAACAAAACCTGATTAAAAGGGTACTCAAGAAAGACTGAGGAAAATCATTCAGGATATAGAAGCAACACCAAAAACCATAAATCTGGAACTGAATTGAACTTCCAGAGGTAAAATTGAGACAATACTTCTAACAAAACTTCTGATAAAACTTCTACCATACAAGAAGGAAGAACAAATTCTGATCTATAAAAACAGATGAAGAGGGCTGGGAAGATGGCTCAGTGGTAGAGCGCTTGCCTTGCATGCCTGAGGCCCTGGGTTCGATTCCTCAGCACCACATAAGCAAAATGAAAAAAGCCGGAAGTGGCGCTGTGGCTCAAGTGGTAGAGCGCTAGCCTTGAGCTGAAGAGCTGAGGGACAGCGCCCAGGCCCAGAGTTCAGGCCCCACAACCAGACCCCCCCCCCAAAAAAAAAAACAGATGAAGATGAAGGTTACAGGGGCTGTAAACTGATGAAAGTTGAGCATGAAGAAAATGGTCATCCATGATATATGCCAGTGAGTCAGCCATGGAACCAGGGGCCCTTGATAACTCCAGCAGGTCTTTTCAATCACCTTTCTCAATCATACACTTAAAGAAGAAATAATAGCCCCTGTATGACATTTTGAAGTTCAGAAGAACAAGTAAATTTTAAAAATTCAAATAAAATGACAAAAGAAGAAAAAACAAAGAAAAACAATATATGGCAGATACTTGTGCATTAAACTCCAAACACAACATGACAGGGCAATAACCAAAGAGAAATATGATACTGTTAAGTATTTGCTTTTATATTATAAGGAACCTTAGGCCTTGTTTATTTTTAAGGAAATTATGTAGTGAAAAGCAGTACAGAGTAAAAAGAAAGTTTGGGGGAAACGGGACATTCGATGGAAAATGTTTGCAATCAAGATGTGATGGAATATGAAGGGGAAAAGTAAAAAAATGGTCTTTGTAGGATCTATGGATGAGGGAAGTCTTTAAGATGCTATGAGACAAATGTTTTTTTTTTTTAATGAATTAGGAAACAGTCACTTCCTGTGGCAACAGGAAGAAGATTTTGGAGGAACAAAAAATAGAGATGTAAAAAATAACTATGTGTGGCGAAGGAGTTGAACTTTATTTACTTTGCCCAGTCCCAGGGGGAAGGTATCTTAATCTTTCATGAGTTTCCTGAAAAGTATTTCTTAAAAGTGCAGCTGCGTCCTCATTACATAGAGGGTTTATTAGGAGACAGCTGGCCTACATTGTGTAATACAAATGCACCTTTTCAGGGATTTTTAAAGTGTACTGATCCTGTGGCTATGGTGACTACACTATCAGAAGGATGATGTCCATACCCACAGACACAGGTTGCTGATCGCTGTTCATGCAATTAGGAATCAAGAGAGGTGTTAACACAAGTTATCAGCTTAATGCAAATCACATTGTATTTGATATGTGAAAGAGTATTCAGAGTGAGTAGACATCAGAAGACTAGAGGAAAGAATCCTGTTTGGACCCAAACACAGAGGGAAGAAAGCTGCTTTAGGGGAGCCAGATGTCTAATTGGAAGTTTCTGGTGGCAGATTGGAAATCAAGAAGAAGTGGAGGTGATGGATCAAATCGGTGATGCATCACAACACTAAACTCGAAGAGCTAAGTTCCAGTTCAGTGGCACGGCAGAGAAAATTCACTGACTGCTGCTCAGCTACGCAAAGAAAAATACAATTGTTTACTCCCTAATTGATCTAACTGCATATCAGTTCTTTAATTGCTCTCCCTTTCCTCCACAGGCCCACTCCAGTGAGTAGCAAGGGATGATTGGAACTTTGAATTGCCAATTAATCGTAATGGGTCTGTGGAGGAAATGTCTACTTGAAGAAGCTAAACCCTTTTCAGGTGAATGCTCAGTGCTTTGTGCATTCTCATTCTTTGTATGCTTCTAATCAATGCCATACTTTTTTTTACTCTTCTGTTTGAGGTTGTGGGTAGTGAGGGTCACTGAGTGTCAGTACCATTGCCAGAAGGTTAGGGGAGAAATCCACTTAGATGTGACAAATCCTGTCTCTACTATAATGCTTTAATGCCATTCCTTCTGTGGCTTTCCATCTGTCATGGCCTGTAGTAATTGATGTTTGCATCTGATGCTCATTTCTCTTAGATGCAGGCTGTTGTTGGTCCAAATCCTGTCACCAAGACACTGGGGAAGCTATTAGGTAGCTTTGGCTCACTCTGCTTGTCATGTGTTGACCATGGACCACAAGCATGCCTATCTCTCTATCCAGAGATCTTTCCCAACATGACATGCAATTGCCCTTCTTGCACACTGGAATTGTCTGGGGAAGGTAACAAGTCATCTCAGGCTTCCCACCCCCCAGGAAATAAATTTCTACTGTTTCCAAGTTCTTTCCTTCAAAACTTTATAACTCTTGACTATGAGGCACCATAGGTCTTAATGTGTACTTGTCAGAAGCTTTCTTTGGAGCACTCTCCAAGGAGGCAAAGGGGCTCCTTACTTCCTATCAGTCTTGGAAAGAAAATTATTTTCCATTGTATATCCCCTTCATTCCTCAGGTGGCTTTGACCCTGCTCCTTGTTAACCACAGTTATGGATGGATGCACGTAAGAAAATGAGCTGCTGAAAAATGTAAAATATAGAACTTGGAAGGCATAAAGTCTGGAAAACACTTTCATTTCAAGGAGAGGGAAGAATAAAAGGCAAGCAATTTATTGGAGTGAAGAGTTGAATCTTCCTGAGTAGAGTTGGATTTAGGTCCTCCCAATGATTGTCCTGATGACATAATCCAACAAAATTTAGAAATACAAATCTAGGGTTCTGAAATAAGACTGTACTAAAAATACACACAGAGTTACTCTCTAAACAATTTTTCAGATTGCCTTGTCATTTAATTTAAAACAAAACAATTAATTAATTAAACGTTGTCCCCTTGGCTGAAATGTGTTGGGATAATTAGAAAGGTTTGACAGTTAAGGCTTTTTCTTTGGGTTGTTTATTTGTTGTTGTTTTTTTCTTGGACATCACACAGTTAACTATTTTACTTTAACATCAGAATTGGTTCTATATGTAATATGGAGATTTCAAGGAAAATGTGGTATCATTATAGGTAATAGTGGAGTATCATATTAATGGGCTATTTAGTTATTACAAAAGTGATATGATTTTTAGCTCAATTATGAGTGGACCCAATGAAGCTCCAGATAGGTAATTATTCCTGTGCAGGGAAAAACTTAAAAAATTTCTATCTGTTTCGTGATTCCAGAGAGTGTCACTGGTTGTGGGAAGATCCTTCTTCACTCTCTTTTCTTTTCCCTTATTTCTGTCCTTTGTCCCCCAGGCCAACTTTCTGCACTAAATTCTTTTCTTTATCCCTTAGCAGCCTGTCCTCCGAACTTCTGCCTTTCCCATTCACTCAGTACTGAGGTTCCTAGTGCTGAATGCTGGGCATTTTCCTCTTCCCCTACCCATTTCCAAAAATCCTATCCTATCCCACAGGTTAAAAATTTCATTAACCATATCCAGCATCACTGAAAAGCAGCCAAATCACTGTTTATATATCTCTAATTCTCATCTCTGTGAACATCAGAAATTGTCAGTCCACCTGCCATCAGTGGTTGGAGTAGAGCAGATTTCAAATTTAAAATATCAGGACAATGTTGCTTTGTATGTCCCTCCCCCAAAGTATAACCCCTGCTTTCACCATATTTGATGTTGGTATAATCTGTGGAGGGGAAGGGAAAAAACAAATAATTTAACTAAGGACACAGGTGGCTCCATTGCAATAATGAGATGTACAAGTCGTTATGTTGAAAAACGAACTTTACAACTTTGGTGGGGGGGGGGAGGAGGGGGAGTATAGGAAGGGATGGGAAGGGGAAACAAAGAGGAGGCAACAATGCTTGATAAGAAATGTACTCATTATCTTGACCATGTAATTGTAACTCCTTTGTACGGTATTCTCACAATAAAAAAAAAAAAAGAAAAGAAAGGAACACCAGACAGGGAAATAAGAATATCTATCTGTAAAGATCACACCTAACCCCTTAGAGCAGAAACTAGAAGAATCAGACTGCAAATGATTGCAAGTTCCTCCTTGCTATTGGGACAGTCACTTTGCAGGGCAACTCCAGACATGACAGGGTTTTCAGTAGTAAGCAATTATGTTATGGTGCTCACTTTTTGCCAGGGTGGGAAGTATCTCAAGCTCAGTCATAGTAAGAAATAAATAAATAAAACAGCCAAAGGCCTAAAATAATCAAGAATGTTTTTTGATATTTTGACACTCTCAGACACTCATTCTTTCTTGATCAATTATTTATAATAATAATACTTTTATTGTATTATTGTTATTATTATTGTTATTTTGAAATACTAGGGTTCGAACTTCGAGTCTTGTTCTTGTTAGGCAAGACTTCTATCACTTTATCCATACCACTAACTATGATTTTTTGATTGATTTCTCAACAGTGGAAAAGTATCAGAGTAGCAGCATTAGGAAAAGGTAAATCAAAAATATCATTTTATGCCGGATAAAGCTGTCTAAATTTTTGTTGTTGTTGTTAGCCGTGGGCTTGAACTCTGGGCCTGGGCACTGTCCCTCAGCTCTTCAGCTCAAGGGAAGCACTCTACCACTTGAGCTACAGCGCCACTTCTGGTTTTCTGGTGGTTTATTGGAGATAGGAGTCTCACGGTCTCTCCTGCCAGGGCTGGCTTTGAATCGCGATCCTCAGATCTCAGCCTCCTGAGTAGCTAGGATTACAGGCATGAGCTACCAGCGCCCGGCAAGCTGTCTAATTTTTTAACTGGAAAAGGAAAACTTTAAAGAGGAATTGGAACTTGTATGCTTTTGCTGGAACTATAAAATGATGACAGCTTTGGAGCACAATATAGCAATTGAACATTTAAAAACATTAAGGATGCAATTACCCTATGATCTAGCAAGTCTACTTTGTGTGTAACCCACAAGATGAAATCATGTATTAGAAGATATGCATTTCCCATTTGTGTTTATGGCTGCAATTTTATAGTCACCAGTAAAACATGGAATCATCCTACGTATGCCTGAAGGGAAGATGGGTCAAGAAAATATGATATGCACACACAATGGAGTATTATCCAACCTTAAAACAGAAGATAATGTAAACATCAGTCTAAATGAAATACATCATTCATAAAGATAAGAAGATTGCCTCATTCCCCTGAGGTTCCTAATGGACAGAAAATAGAATGGAAGTTGCCTGGAATGGATGGGGAGGGAAGGAATGGAAACAGTTTTGATTTTGAAAGAGAAAATATTCCCAAAAAAAGTTGAAATGGTGGTCATGGTGACAAAACAATGGACATTTTTTGATGACGTGAATTACAGTTTAAAATAGTTAAATGGTAAATCATAATATTATGCATAATTTTGAAATTTAGAAGTTTAAAAATCACTTTGTTCTCATATTCTTAAATTTAACATCCCGCTTTAGGAAAAAATGGTACTAGATAACCAGATAACCATAGCATAAGCTCTTCTCCATAGGTAGGGCATTTGGCCCTCTGAGTCTGTCTAAGCCAAAGACTTCCTTTCTCTTTCTACTCACTGTCTTTGCTCTTGTCACCAACTGACATTCTGAAAGTACATGTTACACAATAGAAAATATGTTTCCCCAAGGATTTGTTTGAATTGGTTTGATTCTGGTTTCAAAACATTTTCCACCCTGTGGGTACAGTAGCTCAATAAACTGTTCCAGTGCCATTTTATTTGTAAACCGAAACAAATCCCAGTATTGGTCGCCCTATGCAATGCTGTTGTTTCAAGAAATTGTCTTCATTGCTTTGATGATGACAGTCTAAGTATTGACAAGTGTTTCTAAGTGAGCGTGTACAGATCCCACCAGATCCAGAGAGAAGCAGAGTGCAGCTTACACAACTCTAATATAACTGGACTAAGAACAGAGAAATGTGAGATCCTCAGCTGCTAGCCCCCAGAGGAAGGTTTATAATACAAAAATTAGAGATGAAAACTAGAACCTGTTCTCTTCTTGATTAGAATGAAATATCCAGTGTTCTGAAGAGTAGCCATATGCATCTGTGGTGGTGGCAGAGTGAAGTCATGGCAAGTTCACATCCACCCAATTGTTTCTTTCAGCACTTTTAGAAGTAGTAGCATGTCCTTGATTGCTCCTTCATGTGTGTAGCTCCTTGAGTAAATTCTGCTCAGTTTTGAGTAGCCAAATGGAGTCTTTAACTTCCCTAATTAAATAGCTACATCCAGTCAGTCAGAACAGCTCATAGCGTACTGGAAAAACACATAGACTGAGAAAGACCTAACCAAAACAAGACAGCAAGATTATTCTGGTCTTTGTAATGTCAAATCCGCATTCTATGTTCAGAACCACAGCACATAGATATTCCCCTATTGAATTTGTAATATAGTCTGTTTTGTCCACAAGACAAATATACACACACTTCGGAATGAGGCTCTCTGAAGCTTAACAACTTTAAAAGGCTATGGAATCTGTGCTTGGTTTGATTATAATAGAAAGTAAGACATGGGATCTTCAGAGTATTATGTGCTCCTCTCTGTTCTCTTTCTTGGATGTATTAGGTAGAATGCCCTCCTGGAGCTAACAGGTCATAAATAGCCTTAATGTCTTGTCAGAGGGAAATGAGTGTGGGGTGTGTGTTCACTATTTGCTGATTATTATTTGGCACTAAGCATTCCCTAAGAACCACCTTGCCTCCATTCTCTGTGCTAGAGATCCTCCCCCTCACACTGATGTCTTGAGAGTGTATACCTCACATGGCAGCAAAAACATCAAAGACCAGACTCATTTAAATATAACAATCTATACATTTCTTTAATCTCATGTAAACATTCTTCCATTTATGGGAACCTAAGGGCTCCTACAAGGCTTCAGGATCCTGATTTCAATTCGAAGCATATAGGAATTTTCTTACTCACTTTTGGTTTGTCCCTGGTATAGACAGACCGTTGCCACAAATACACGTGTTTAAAACAAATCCCGATGTGATGGTGTGTGAAGAGGAGTCTTAGGAGATAAATAGGAAATGTTCTCACAAAAGAGATGGCAGAGCATTTCCTCTTGCTCTCCTCCGTGTGGGAGACAGAGAAACAGCTGATTGTGTACCAGGAGGTGACCCTTCAGGGTCACTCAATTTATGTTGTTTTAGTTTTGTCTGCTAAAAGACCAAAGAAACCTCCATACTGTTTTGCATGACAGTTGTATTAGGTTTTATTCCCATCAAGTTTGCAAGGCTTCGGACTTTTCTACATTCTCTGTAACACTTGTCTATTTCCCCTCTTCTTCCTTCTCTTTCTTTGTGTAATAATCATCCTGACAGGTGTGAGGTGGTTTTGATTTGTTTTCCTTGGGCATTTAGTGATATTCAGCACACAGGGGAATATTATCTAACCTTTGAAAAAACAACTTTCTGTAAGTAAATGACAAAGTGAACAAACCATGAGGACTATATAAGTGAAATAATCCCATCACAGAAAGACATAGGGTATAGTCTAACAATAAGATCTTTATAAAGTACTGACATTCAGATAATCAGAGTGTAATGGTGGTTGCCTAGTGCTGTGTGGAAAGAATCATTGTTAAATATTGAGCATAAATATTCATTCATGTAATATAACTCAGTTATAAAGATTTGCTATACAAAACTGGACCCAATAGCTAACAATACTACATTATGTCCTTCAAATATATCCAAAGTACAATTCATGTTACATATTCTTACCATAATGAAATGATCATTTCTGGAAAAGTTTAAAAAACTTAAAAAATACAGAGTGTGATTCACTCTCAGTGCCATTGGTATTGGTGGTGGTTGGTTGTGACAATAAGTATATAAGCTCTTCTTATTAAGATATTGTAGCCTGTCCTATAAAATATCCCCTACATCTTAATCTCAACGTATCCCCACTTAATGTTGTATATTCTCTTCAACTTGAAGACAGACAAAATGTATAGATTATTTCAAATCATCAGAATATAGAGGAGGAAAAGAGAACTTTTAAAATATATGATGAAAGTTCTAAATCATTTTACTTTGTGTTTATCTAAAAGGAATTTATCTTGGCTGGTCCTGATGTCAACAGTGGTTCCTCCCCTTAAGTTAGAGACTCTTCCTGTTCCTGGCTTTGAATACACAAGCTACCATAAACTCTATTGTGCAAGGAAATGAATCCTATTGATAGGCTAAAGGTACTTGGAAGCAAGTCATTCCCTAATCCTTACTGAGTCCTTTCCTGTATTTTCCAGATAAGTAGATGGTCCAGATAACACCCTAATTTCAAAAAGAAGGCTTTGAACCTCAGTTCTCAGATCTCAGCCCCCTAAGTAGTTAGAATTACAGGCATTAGCCACAGGCCCTGCGTGGATATAATCCTTGATCTAGCATTTCTGATAATCTGAGGTCTAAGTGGTCTTTCAAATGTCCCCACTTATTTAGAACATAATATAATTTATACCAGTCTCACATTATCATGTTCATACTCTGAATCTATGAAGTTATACTACTATTTATCTTTTGCATGCTTACTTTATTGTGCAATTAGATCTACTTCTCAGGTATATACCACCATCTGGATAAAAACTGAAAAAACAACAATTGATTATTTGGAAACCTTCAAATAAGCGAATGCTTACTGTTAAATAAATTTAACATTCTGCATGATCCATTGTTGGGTTTTGTTATTAACATCTTTAGGGAGAAAGCATATCTACCACAAATTATAAGTAACAAATTATAAGATGATAATATGATTTGGGTTCTTTGTAAGTCTGTGCTTACATAAACTAGATTGTTTCATTTACTTCATCATGCAGATTTATTATATACTTGAAGAGAGTTATAGCTACAACTTACTTTGTATCCCACAAATAGATTTTCTTTCTCTCTCTTAATGGATTCCAGTTCCATTTTTATATGCTCATTCTTGTTTGACATACTCTATGATAACATATTAGTTCACAAAGACCTATATAGTACACATTAAGGAAGAAAGGACTTGAAGTTTAATATGGCAAGACACAGAAATCCAGGCTGGTTCTAGTCTGAAAATTTCTGATCTTACAGGATAGATCACGACATCTAGATTTTAGTATACAGGAATGCAATTAATTATTTACATACATATGTATTGATTTAGGAGAAATTATTTGAGAAAGTTCATACATTAATAATTTAAATATAGGGACACAAGATGGCCTTCAATATTTTTAATGAAGTGAGTGAAAAATGGTAGGAGCTGTATAAAGGAGCTACCATTTAATAAAACATCATGAATACAATATATTTAAATCAATGTTACCCCTTTCAACATTCTCATCCATCCCTCCCAACCTAGCCCTTCCCTCAATTTTCTTAATTTTGTAGGCAATGCTTTGAAATTTTTATTGTATTCTCCCATGCTTCTCTTCTTTATTCATCTACCCCTTACTCCTTGACTTCACCTATCCCCTTCATGTGCCCATTTCCTGGTGTTTATTTTGTTTAACTTTGATTTTCTAAGGAATTACATTATTTGAGATTTCCCTTGAATTTACAATATTTCAGTCAATACATTTGCATACATTTGTACACCAGCCAATGTATTTACTTAAAAGTTCTACAAGGGCTGGGAAGGTGGCTCAGTGGTAGAATGCTTGCCTTGCATTCATGAGACCCTGGGCTCAATTCCTTAGCACCACATAAGCAGTAAAAGCCAGAAGTGGCCCTGTGGCTCAAGTGGAAGAGTGCTAGCCTTGAGCTGAAGAGCTGAAGGACAGTGCTCAGGCCCAGAGTTCAGGCCCCACAACCTAAAAAAAAGAAAAAAAAAACAAAAAAAAAACTTTTACAAGCTAGTTGTAGATTCCTATGAGGGGAAACATGTAACTTTGGTCTCTCTGCTGACTTATTTCCTAAAAATAATTTTTTCTAGGTCCTCTCAATACCCTAAAAATGATATAATATAACTCTAATGGATGAGTAAAATACTACACATTTTCTTGATCCATTAGTCCATTGAGGGGCACCTGGGCTGATTCCACACCTTGACTATGGTGAATAGTATTGCAATAAACATGATTGTGTTGGTGGCTTGCAAACATTTGGGTAAATAACCAGGAGTGGAAATGCTGAATCACAGGGTAGTTCTATAGTTGTATTTTGAGGAACCTCCATACTGTTACTGGGATGGTTGAACAAGGTTACATTTCCACCAACAGTGCGTTATGGTTCCCTTTCAGCTACATCATCACCAGTATTTGTTATTGTTTGTTTCTTTGATAATATCCATTGTAAGTAAGTGGGTGAGATGAAATCCCTATTATTTTGATTTGCATTTTCATTGTGGCCAGAAATGGTGAACATTTCTTCATATGTGTATTGGCCATGTTTACTCTGTGTCCTGGGTTGTCAAAATGATATCATGAAAATGGCAATACTGCTTTAAGCCAACTACAAATTCAATAAAACTCCCATCAAAATATCAAAATCATTTTTCAGTGAGGTAGAGGAAACAATCCAAAAATTCATATGGAACCACAAAAGGCCAAGGATTACAAAAGCAATTCTTATCAGAAAATGTAGAATTATAATAACACCAAATTTCTAAGAACTACAGAACTGGAGTAATGAAAACAAGTGGGTAGTGACATAAAAACAGGTTTGAGAACCAGTGGAACAGAATCGATGGGTAGAGAGAAACCTACAGCCATTTAAGATTTGATAAGGGAGCCAAAAACAGAGGCTGGAAGAAATGCAGTCTCTTCAAATGGTGCTGGGAAAATGAGATATCCACATGCAGAAAACTTCAAAGTAGATCTTTATCGATCACATTGCACAAGCATCAAATCAAAATGGATCAAAGACCTCAATGTAAGACCTGAAACTGTGAAATTATTATAGGAAGGAGTAAAACAACATTAGGATCCCTTGGCACAGGTAAAAACTTTCTGACCAAAGATCAAAAGCATAGCAAATCAAAGAAAGACTTAAATCTTATTGCATCAATGGTATTATTTACAGAATGGGAAAAGATTTTTGCCAGCTATACATCAGACCATAGCATAATATCCAGAATACACAGAGAGCTTAAAAAATGAAACCCTCAAAGAATCAACCAACAGCTCGATTAATAAATGGGCTAGTAATCTACTTCTTAACAACAAAAATAACATAAAATTTTCTGATAGTGACACAAAGACTGATAATTCAAAAAACGAAAGACTTTCTATTTGAAAGAAAGGTAGTGTTTTCTAATCAATCATTACATTTCATTTATGTTAATATTTTATACCCAATTTTTCCCCATCAGAGGAAAAATAAAACATTGACAAAATATTTTATTGAACTGAGGTTTGAAGATTGGATATAGTTTAAAACAGACACACAAATGAATTGTTGGTTTACATGTTTATCTTTAGATCTGGAATAACTAATCACTTGTATTGTTAGAAAATTTCATTTTCTTGTGACTAGCATCTACATAGCAGAAATGGGTATATTCTGGGTAGAAAAATTACTTCTAAGAATTTTGTGGTGGCTGAAAACCCTGGAGAAACTGGGAGCATGAGAAATGTAGAACAGGAGTACAAGGGTCAGAAAGCTTTCAGGACTAAAATGTTTAATTACTATGTTAAATTTTTAAGCATTTCTTGTTAATAACACTATTGAGTCACTATCAAGAGTTACACTATTTATTACAGTGAATTCTAAAAGTTATTTCAAAGAGAAAGGAGCTCCTATAGGAAGAGAAAAACATCTTTGTTTTTGTTTCTGCTGAAGGTCACCTTGGGCAATTGAAAAGGAAAGCATTTTTAAGCATCCAGACTCATTTAATTTTTGGCTTGAATTTTTGTAGCAGAGAAAAAGCACCACCAATTCCCCACTGCTTCCTGTGCTTAGCCAGTCCAGCTGCCGGCGGGTGGTCTACAGAATGTGAGAGCAATGATAGTCACCTATAGAAGGAAGTGGTCTAGGATCTTTCAAATTATATTCCCAAACTGGAATTATACAAACTCCAGAGAGAAACTCCAGTGAGAAATCTTTTCATTTAATTATTCTTGATTATGTCTGGATCTCAGTATAATGTCTACCCTTTTTGAAGCTTTATTTATGCTTACACATTGATTTCTATTTTCTTTTCTGAATATTACAAGTTGAAGTATAATGCTGCATTTTTTTACATTAATGCATGGTTTGATATCTTACAGTTTATTCACATGGTGATGGGACAGTATTTATTGTTACCTCAAGGCAAACAATGGATGACTGTTTTCAGGTAAAACGGAAAGCCCTGGAAATGCAAAATGGGATTGCTGTTAAACTTATCACTCAAAGTACAAATTTAAGCTTCCTATCTAGTTCACATTACTGGAAAGACTGATTATTTCAGGAAAAATTGATACCCTGTATTCTCTGTGCTGTTTTGAAATGGAAGTTTGCTCTCCAATATTTGTTATTGAACAATGTTCTGTGTTCCAGGAATTGTGCTATGCCCTGGGCATTCAGAGATAAATATGAAGCACCTGGTACAGACTAATGGAAGGAAAGTACCCAGTTAGGTTCTAAATAAAGGAAGTACAAGGACCTGATAAGACACATTGTTTTAATCCATTTTTTTCAAGGATATGAAATAAAGAAAGAAGAATGGTTCACTTACCGGCAGTTAATCACATCAGTCAACCTGCATTGGTTAGCTGCCCTTTTGGTGTGTGGCTTACTATGCATGAGTTATTGTAGATAGAAGGCAGATTGGAGAAGAGTGTGGACTGTGTTATCAGATGGGCTAGGTGTCGACCTCAGGTCAAGCCTCACTTCCTTAATGTATGAACTCAGGCTAACAATGAATATCAGCCTTCATGACTCCTCTGCAACACAAAGGGAGCAATGCTACAACCTCACTCATCACATGATGGAGATTCAAGAGGAGATATGTACAGGTAACATAGAACTGTGTTTGGAACATTCTTTATGAATTAAAAATATATTTTACTTAGCATTATCTTATATGGTCATGTGTAAATAGCTTTTGACCTTTGCTTGTCTGGTAAGATTATCCTAGATATATACTAGCTCTTGCAAATAAGGGAAACCATGGGACCTATGTTTCTTTGGGTCTGGCTTACTTCACTCAAAATGATTTTTTCCAAGTCTTTCCATTTCCTAACAAATGGAGTGGTGTCATTCTTTCTGATGGAGGCATAGAATCCCATTGTATACACACACACACACACACACACACACACACACACACACACACACACACACACACACACACACACACACACATCACATCACATTTTCTTGTTCCATTTATCTACTGAGGGGCATCTGGGTTGGTTCCATGTCTTAGTTATTGTGAATAATGCTGTCAATTTTAAATAGACAGTTGGACAAAAAAATCACTAGCCAATAAAAATACACATGATTGAGATAAAGAAAAAGATTAATAAACTCTTGGGCATTGACTGCATTTGAAATTATGGGCTTTTGATAGGAATTTTGAAGAAATCGAATTTAGGTACACAGAAATCTAGATCAGTGTTCTTGTTTATAATCAGTAAACTAAACTCTTTGTGCTTTGACATCAATTGATCATTCTTATATAGCTGGCTATATCTAGAGTAGATACAGGTCTGCGATTCCATCTTTCAAATCTGGACAATTAAGCTCATCTTCTTTGGAGAGGATGGGCATGGATAATATTTGCACAAAGAAAATGTAAGACTCTTATTAACCCTTCAATAAAAGGAATTTCATAATGAGTCTTGAGCACAAAGTCCTTTATGGTTTCTTTTGTGAGAGCTTTGCTCGCTAACTTATGTTCCATAGACTTCTTATTGTGACCTTCCTTATAGGTTGGCAAGGTCCAAGACCATCTGAAAAATTATTCTTTTGTTATGAAGCATTCTGTGCCATGACCATTCATTATATTAGATAAGAAGACAGGTGACCTCTGGTTTACTATAGCACAGATGCATGACATTTCCTTGAACATATACTAAGAGAACATTTGATTAAAGATGAAGAAGTACAGACCTAGTTTACCTTGCACCATTTGTTGTAAAGATACTTTCTCTCCATTGTATGTTCTTGGCCCTTTGCCAGAAAGTCATTTAACTATAAGTGTGATTTTACTTGTGGAATTTCTATGCTGCTCCATGGGGTTTCACGTATGTTTTTGTAGCCATGACATGCTGTATATTGTAACTATAGCTCTGTAGTATATTTTTAGACATATTTTTTACTATCTTTAAGTGGCTGTGTAAAGGAATTGCCACTCACCAAAGCAGTTTATGAATATAGTGCATCTTGATCAGTATTACCCCTTTCAACATTCTCAGCCACCCCTTCTAACACACCCTTTCCCTTGCTTTTCTTAATTTTTAGGTTATATATTGAATTTTTATAATTTGAAGTCCAGTATTGTGATACTTCCATCAATGTCTTATTACCAGAATTACTTTTGCTGTTTATGGTCATTTCTTGCCTCCCTCTGAAGAACAATAATGGCATTCTGATGAGTAATGCATTTAATTTGAATATTGTTTTGACAATGTAGCCACACTTTCACAATATTAACACTGTCAATCCATGAACATGGGCTATCTTTCCACCTCTTGATATCTTCTTAAATTTCTTTCCTCCAGGTCTTGTATTTTTCATTATAGAGTTTACTCACTTTCTTGATTAGGTTAAAACCTAGATATTCTGTTGTTTCTGATGCTATTGTGAATAGAATTGTTTTCCTGATCTCTGCTTAGCCTGCTCATTGTTAATATTAGAAAAGCTATTATTTGTGGAATTGATATCATGCAACTTTTTCAAAGATAGTTATGAATTCTGTATTTGGGTAAAGTGTTAAGTATAGGATCTGTTAAGTATAGGATCGTGTCATCAGAAATAGGGATAATTAGATTTCCTCTTTCCTATTTGAATATCCCAATCCCCTGCTTAATTCAGTCTGCAAATCCCAGTACAATATTGAATGCAATTAGAGAGAATGGATACCTTTCTCTCCTTTATGACTTTAGAGAAAGTGGTTTTAGTATTTTCCTATTTAAAGTGATGTTGGCTATCAGTTTCTCATAGGCTTATTAAGTTCACATATGTCAAATTTATTCTTAGTTTTTTCAGATCTATTATAAAATCAAAACTTTAATTATGGATTTTTTATTCAAGGTTTTATCTCTATTGTGTATGTTGAATCTACATTGAATGAGACCCGATTAATTTTTTTTCTTATGCTGTTGAGCCTTTTGCAAAACTTTTATTAAGTATTAATGCATAGACTTTCCTCAGCAATATTTCACTATAATTCTTTTTTTCTTACATTTCCTGTTTTAGAATGAGCATAGTACTTCATAGAATGAGTTTGGCAGTGTTCTCCTTTGCTTATTTCATGGAAATGTATGATGAGTATTGTTCTAGGTAATTTGATGGTTTGGCAGAACTTGGACATGAATTCATCTGGTTCTTTCTTTTGTATGTTGGGAGATGCCTTATTACTGCTTCTATCTTATTGCTTGATATTTTTTGAGTGGTTTGTATCTTCTTGGTTCAAATTTGGCAGATTTGGCAGCTCAAATGCATTTAGAAATTTATCCATTTCATCTAGATTCTCCATTTTTTTGAATGCAAGTTTTTTTGGGGGGGGTCCAGTCCTGGGACCTGAACTCTGGGCCTGGGCACTGTCCCTCAGCTCTTCAGCTCTTTAGCTCAAGGCTAGCACTCTACCACTTGAGCCACAGCACCACTTCCTGCTTTTTTTTGCTTATGTGGTGCTGAGGAATCGAACCCAAGGCCTCAGGCCTGCAAGACAAGTGCTCTACCACTGAGCCACCTTCCCAGCCCCTTGAATGCAAATTTTTAAGTATTCTTTCATGGTCTTTTGGATTACTCTGTTACATACCATTATACAGACACACACACACACACACACACACACACACACACACACACACACACACACACACACACACATTCCTCTCTAATTTTGTTGATTTAGTTCTCTACTCTCGGTTTTGGTCATTTTACTGATCTTATTAATTTTTTCAAAAAATCACCTATTAGTTTCATTGATTCTATAGATTTTTCTTTGTTCTCCAATTAATTAATTTCTCTCCAAAGTTTTAGTATCATTCTTCATTCACTAATTTAGGGTTTGATTTCTTCTTGAGTTACATCGTAAGGTATTAGTTGGATGTTTTCTCTTTACTTTTACATTTTTTTTTTTATAGAATAGGCTATCAACAGTCATTAACTTTCCTCCCACTGATTTTGCTGTATCCCAGAGGTACTAGTAGGATGTGATTGAATTTTCATTTGTATCCAGGAACTTTTTCAATTATCCTTTACTGACTGTACTTATGTACATGTTGTTCAACAATGCATTTTGAGTCTCCATGAATTTGAATATTTTGTGTGATAATTTTTGCTGTTGATTTCTATTTTCATTCCTTTATAGTCAGTTGGCACAGAGAGAACCATTGCAGTTTTCTTTTATTTGCCAAGACCTTTTACGTCTTAGGACCTGATCTACTTTGGAGAAAGTTCTATAGGCTGCTGAGATGAATGTGTACTGTGAAGATACTGGGTGGAGTATTCTGTACATGTTTTCTAAGTACATGCTTTTCCCCCTGTATCTTGTATTTTTGATCGCTTTGTATTCTAATCCAGCTTAGTACAGGACAAGAAATTGGAGTGAGGATGGTTTTCTCTGTTTCAATAGTTGATTTGAATGTTTGAAATTCCTTCACCCTATGTCCCTGAAACCACTTCTAGTACTACACAGCTATCATCTCAGATGGTTGAAGTCTCTGAGGAATGGCTGCTGTCAGAGAATGTGCAGAAGAGGTGAATTGGATTGGATGGGGTTTGAATAACACACTAAGGCCCTATAGCTAGGGATGAGAAGAGAAGACACAGAAACTAGGAGTCTTTGTCATATGGCTTCCTCAAACTTGCAAATTTCAGGGATGAGTTTTATAAAAGTAGTAGAAGAGAAGGGAAGTTACAGCAAACACTTATGATTTCAAGTATTTGTAAATGGATGGTTTTTTTTCCTCTCAGGTAAAAGAAAGCGGATGTGTTCTATCCAGGAGTTTTCTTGTTTAATATGATAGAAAGCAAGCACATACAAGCACAAGGAAAGAAAAGAGAATGATACTGAAGGGTTAAGACAATTATAATTGCTACCAAGAAACCAAAACGACTGTTACATCCTGTAGTAAGAATAAAATAATCTTTTGATGTAGCTACTGAGGCAGCTCCTGTGTTTCTACCTTCCCAGGTGTATCCTTACAATTAACCCCAATTCCCTGAGGCTCCATTCTGTTTCTTGCAAATTCTGTTTCTTGAAACCTTGAAGAGCTGGACTAACACAGCTGTCTATGGGAATAATTATCCCCAACCCCACTGTGGCTCTCCTTCTGCCTGCAGAGACCTGCAGCTAAGATGTTCTAAGAGATTCTTGTGTTTGGGTTTGAAATTTGCAATATCAAAGCACTTTAACAAACTACAAATCAGTCCAAGTCCTGTTAGCTGGTAGGAGATAAATAGTATCAACATCCCAGACTCTTTGCCAATGGAGAAATTGACCTGGGGAAGTTTACTGACCTGAATCAATGGCTGAGTCTCCACATGGTCCCAGGAAACTGTTTGACCTTAGGTCTTTCCCCTACCTGCACATTTATACTATGTGTCTCACACATTCAGTGGACACATTATCTTGCACTTCTTTTGGAAGATTCATAAGACATTCAGTATTCTTTCTACTTTTGTTCCCCCACCACCTTTGTTTGCTTTTGAACAGTGTTGAGCAATTCATTTCATCTGCCTGCTACTGGGGCCCATCCTTCTCTTTGTGGTTCTAATTTCTTACTCCTGTTGAGAGCCATTGTGTGAGCGCATTGTCAGGTTTCTTTGCCCACTTGTCTCCGGCTTCTTTTCCTATGTGTCCAACTGAGCCAATTAGTACCACATGTGGTGTGAGTTTACAGAGTGGCTATGGCAGCCAACTCCTTCAAATGTGGCTAACATGCAAATTGGCCTATAGACAAGTTCTTGGGTGTGTGTTACAGGGGCAAGAAGAAAAATGTTTAACTACCAACAGCATATGTATCGAACGTTTTATTCCCTGAAGCTCCTGGCACTCCATATGACTTCGTATAATTTTAAAGGGAAATACGCAAAACGACCTGGAGTGTTTCCAAGGAAGAAAATGTGGGAAAAAATGCTGAAGTCAAGTAATATTAAGGAGAAAAAAGAACTACTCAAAATGTAGCAGAGAAATATTAGAGAAAAGGCAGATGTAAAACTGAAGCTTCATGAGTCTATCCGTCGGATAACATCAAGGCCAGTCACTGCAGTGTTACTTCTCAGAACACTTTCAAACATTTTGTTTCACTTTCAAGATTTATTATTCTGGTAAAGAATCTTCTTGTGATATACACACAGAGATGGACAGATAGATACATACATACACACATACATACATATGTACATACACACATACATACATGTGTACATACACACATACATATATACATATACACATACACATATACATACATAGAAGATATGATAGATGGATAGATAGATTTGATTAATGATAGATACAATAGATGATTTGATTGGGTTTGCTAGATTTAATTGATAGATATACTAGATATTAGGTGACAAATTTGATAGATACATATGATTAGTGATAGCTATTTTATAGATATAGATATGATAGATAGATAGATAGATAGATATGATTAATTATAGGTAGACAAATAGATAGATTTCCTTTTTTTCTTTTTAGGTGGTACCAGGGCTTGAACTCAGGTCCTTGGCTTAGCTGAAACTCTACTATTTGATCCATGCCTCCAACCCAGCTTTTTGGTAATTAATTGGAGATAGAATTGGGAGAGATTTTCTTCCCAAACTAGCTTGAAACCACAATCCTCCATATTTCCTCCTGAGTAGCTAAGACACCAGCACCTAGCCATAGTAACTTTCATCTGAAAAGGACAAGGTCTTTTAACAAGAGGACAGCTATCTCAGTTTAAAAGAATTTTTCTTCCATCCATATATATATATATATATATATATATATATATATATTGTTCTGATATTCTTGTCTTCTTCTTCAATATGGGAGTACTTTATCACTTTAAAATGTAACAAAATTTCCCGATCTGGGGTAAATCTATCTTAATATTGAAGTTCTGTCTGGGTCTGTCTGTCTTTCCTGAGAAGTTAACCAAACCCTTAACCATTCTTATTCATCTATGCTCCAGTCTGTGAAAGGGGTGGGGAAAGAAAGGAAAAAGAAATGAATAGTGTTCAATGCTAAAAATCTCTCTCAGGCATCTTACTAATTTATTGTCTTAATGATCAAATGATCTCTAGAATGCAATTATTTTCCTTTTATAAAGATGAAGCAACTCACATTCAACAATTAAACAAAATTTCTTCTAATTCATGCAACTACAAAGAGATAAATATCTTGTATTCAGACATGATTCTTTCTTTTTATTCAATAAATGACACTGTCACATAAGCTGGACTGATCTTATAAATCAGAGTTTATTCAGTATTGCCAGCCATGCCTCAGGAATAATGCTAGATATTTTAAATACCTTGTCATTAAAATGAACTACAGAACTGAAGTTATTACCTGCAAAGTAGGTTCAGGCCAATCCTAGCTACTTGGGAGGCTGCAATCAGGAGGATCACTGTTCAAGGCCAATCAGAACAGGAAATGTTCAAGGCCCCTTTTCAGCCTTCAGCTGAGTGGACTGTCATATGTCTGTCTTCTCAAGCCACATGAGCAGCTAACGTTTGAAATTTCCTACTCAGACGAGTCTGCGAGGCAAGCAGCAATTTAGTGCTTTGATTTGAAACCTCCACATGGGGAGGGAAAACAAAAGACTTTCCCAAAGCCAAATAATAAGATATTGAAGAGAAAAAGTAAAGTACTAGTTAGCTGACCTATACAATCTCTGCTATTTTCATTGCACTTAACTTTCTGGTCCTGTTATCAGAGAGACAGCTAATCTTTCGATCCCTTTTCTCAGCAGGAGGACTAGCACAATGTGATTTTTCCCTTACACACTCTCCAGGCAGTCATAGATCCAGGACATGCTTTCAAGAAACCTCCTGCTAGTTTCCTGGGCTGTAGGTTCACTCATAAGCTTCATTGTCATTTTTCTTTGTGGAGAACAATCAAGGCAGCCTTGAAGAACTCCCTTACCTTGCTTCTTACACGAAGCACAAGGTGCTCTCCCTCTGAACACTGGCTTCCAAATGATTCTATGAAACCCCCTCCCCGCATCAAGTTCTTCACTTACACAGAGGAAATAATACAAATTATGCATTGTCTTGGGAAATAATCATAACCCTCCTTTACACCTGCTATTTAGCCATCCTCACTAAGTAAATGTGGGAACACTTTGCTATACCACATGATGAGACAGATTTGTGTTTATTAGCTGTAGCATTTTGTTTTGTCCCCTATGCTAAGTGGTTGGGTCACATCGTGATTTAGGCTTTAGCCAGTAAAGGAAAATCTTGCTGAGCATATCAGCTAACTTCCCTAACGTATCAAGCTTTCATCCTAAGATTAAAAAGGGTAGCTCTCAATCCAGCTGGGTCTAGGCAGTGACCTGGTCTCTGTGCATATCTCATTACCAACACCCGGCAGCACTAACCACAGTCTAAGTATTTACATAGGGGATAAAAAAAATCCTAACCAATGATTACGCATTTTGGTCTGGAAGAGGCAATTTGGTGCATTTACAAAATCTGCCTGAAAGGTCAGATGCAGGCTGGCCAGTTCTTGGCTTTCTATGATTCTGGAGATTGCTTTCATGGCAAACACTGTGTCCAAAGAAAATTAAAATCAAAAGAGAACCCAAAGCCAGACAGAAATCACTGACATTTAACTCAAATTCAATCGCAAAAGAGATTTCACAGCCTATCTTTCTCACATGTTTAGATCGTGAAGATTTTAAACAAGTCAGAGAATTTATTATGTATATTCAAGTGGAGAGAGTGGGGAGAGGGAAAAGAGAGAGAGTTACTACTATTTAATCTTCAATTCAGGATTTTGTCTGCACTTTTAACCAATATTCTGCTAACAAAATATGGAACACTTGATTTAATTTTTCTTCTCATGAAAAGCTATGCTACCACTCACATTAATTTAAAATAAAATCCCTCACAATAATGTGCAGTTTAAGCAATGAAAACAACAGAGAATATCAGTTTCCATTTTGAGTATTGGAATGAAACATTCCTTCAACTTGGGGTCACTGAACACATACTGTTACAATTCTCTGTAGAGCCTGGGCCCTGAAGAGCTCATTTCCCTGATCTGATCTGCCCGGCCATGTATTCTGTCAGGGAAATTCATTACCAGATTCCCAGCATTGCCAAATGAAGTGAACCACTCAAGAGAACGTTCTGCACACGTTCAGGAATCAAAACCTACCACTATTTACTGGCTACCAAGAGAAATTTCCTTTTATGACCCACCAATGTGGCTTTAATTTAGCAGGGTCTGTTCAGAGATGGTGGGAACGGATGAGTGGATAAAGAAGGAGGGGAAGTTTCAGAAGATTTTCTCATATAAAGGGAATAGTTTTGGTTTCTTTTTCCTTTCCACCAACAGGATTTCAATTGACTCTACCAAAAGGAGGAAAACACCAATCCAGTAATCTGTCTGGCTCATACCAAATTCCTGTCTTAGCATTTGGGATTGAGTGTGGTAAGGACTCTATCCAGAGCAAGCCATACCCCAGGCATGGCTGGGCAAAGGAATATACTGAACAGAATATATTTATTTTGACTGTTTTTGTTTTCTTTTGAGGGAGGTTTCCAGGGATGAATTCAGGGCCTTGAGCATTCTAGACAAAAGATTTCCCATTCAGCTACATTTCCAGGTCTATTTTGACTGGTACGGTAATTACAGTCTGTATCAACTGTCTGGTTCATGAAAGTGAAGTGATAGGAATTGTTTCCCTTACATCTGAGCGTGTGCTTTGGTGTCTAATAAGTATATAAGGATGGTTATTAAGGAGTTTAGCATTCATTGTAAGTTTCATCACAAGGAACATTTGGGGGATTTTTATCTTCTTATTATTTTAGTTAAAGGCCTCTTCATAGTTTAATTCTTCTCCTATTGATCCTAAGAGACTTGTTAGTCCAATAATAAGCTTGTGGTTTTTGTTACTGTTGTTGATTTTTTAAAATTGATACCATGGTTTGAACTCAAGGCTTTTGTTCACTCAACTTGCTCATAGCTACTAATATGCCATTTGATCTATATCTCCAGCATAGCTTTTTGCTGGCTCATTGAAGGTCCTCTGAGAATTTTCTGTGTATTCAATGTTTTGGTCTGGCTACTAAGCCCTTTTCTCTTAAATTCAGCTTCCCAATGATAAGTAACTTTCAACTCCATCACATTTATTCATGTGGCAAACTTTTGCTGCACATCACACAGGGTGGTACAGTTACTTATTATTATCTCTTTGTCTTCTCTTTCAGACATAGCACATAGGTAACACAAGGTCAAACATGCCAATTCTGGCTCCTTCCAAAGTGTAGCTACACTTTTGGCTTTCAACTACAAGTTTGGTCTTCATTCTGTATATATAGAATAGCCATGAACACTAAAAATAAATAGGTTCAAGTTCAAATCCCAATATCCCAAATATAAACCAAATATAAACTGCTTTGCCTTCTTTCAACATGAAAATAATTTGCCAAGGCATGACAGCCCTGGGAAAAATATCACGTATTAGCAGGTTTTTCTTTTCAGTTTCTTCAGGTTTTTCTTTCAGTTTTTTTGTCTTTGTTGATGATTTTTATTGATTTCTATTTCTCACTTTCCTCTGAGTTCCTGGAGTGCTGGGCATACATCTTCTCCATATCAGACTTGTTATCCCAGCAATCAAACATCTACCATAGACTATCAAGAGGTATTCTATCTAATACCTCGGGGAGAGTAGGTAAAGCCATCCTAATATCAGCTTCTAATGTAGCTAGCGAACAATTATGTTACTATATTTGAAATGGATTAAAATATTGCAATGTATGGAGTAACAAATTAATGTTGATTAAGTAAACCTGTTTGATACTGGAGAATTTAGCATAGAATTTGGTATATAATAGGAATAATATTATATTTATTTAAAACCAGATTATTTTGTCTGGTACTTAGGCTTTTTTGATAATGAAAAGCATGTAACAAATGTATACATTATTGATGTTTTTAATCTTAAGTAACAAATTATTTAAAAAATGATTTGGTTTAGTATTACTTGCCAAATGTATGTGGCTGAGCCCAGAAGCACGCACCTGCTTATCAGAACTGGTTCATCATAGTTTCTCACGAGGACATAAACCCAGTGATTTCTTAAAATTCACTTCTTCTCTCTTTTTCTTTTTGGAAATCACCTCATTTATTACTGATTTACTAGGCTAATACTACTGAATGGCAAAAAGAAATGCTTTTTTCTCCTTTGAGAATTATTTTAAATCACTTAATATTTGCTTCACCACTGGAGAGACAGAGAGAAGTGAGAGCAAAGGAAGGAGGGGCGTGGGAAACACAAAATGTACGCATGTGGAGTGCCTCTTGGAAACCCGGTGTCATTACATCCAATTCAAGTCTGTTCCAGATAGACTTTGATATAAAAGTCACAGCCCTTTAATTACATTTAACTTGCTAATTATATTATTTAATGTGGGTAAATATAGAAGCAGAAACTTCTAATTTTTACAATTACTTATGGATAGTTAAAAATCCTGAGAACTGGCAATCACACTGGCAAATTATACTCATTGTGCACCGCTGCATAAATATGGATATATACAAAAATGCATACATTTATTTGTCCATATACAATACTGACATTAAGTGCTTAAATTAAGCCAACCTTACCCCATGTAAAATTCACCAGCTCATAGATAAACATAAGGGCTTTAAATAACTGTATTTATATTTAAATTCTAGTAGAAAATCAAATGATGATTGCCTAAAAATACTAGGAAATTATATCTTGAGAAATTGCAAAGGAATGGAATGAAATGAGCTACAAGTGAATATTATACAAAACAAATATTTAAAGTAGTAGAGATAAACATCATGGCTGAAGAGATAGGACATCCTCTATGTTTCTACTGTGTATTTTCATTCCATATTGCCATTTTATTGAATATGGCATCTTTTATTTTCAAGTCTATGCATTCATTTCCTTGCTTAGCTTCTGATCAGACTGAGAGTTTGAGGCTATGAATATTTCTATAGTAGTAGCACTAGAATTTGTCTTTGTTGATGATTTGATTGATTTCTATTTCTCACTTACCTCTGAGTTTCTGGAGCACTGGGCATACATCTTCTCCTTATCAGACTTGTTATCCCAGCAATCAAACCTCTACCATAGAATATCAAGAGGTATTCTATCTAATGCCTCGGGGAGAGTAGGTAAAAACAAGTATGTGGTTATGAGGGCTGTTACAGTCTCTCTATGGTAGGTAATAGGAGGGAGATAAATTTGTCCTCTCAATACCCATATGATCTCAATTGTTGGTATGTGTGAGAAAAGACTAGTAATTTACAAGTTTTAAGTAAAACTGTAGGTAACAAAATGTTATTGTGTAAATTGTTTTCCTCTCAAGGCTAACACTCTACCACTTGAGCCACAGCTCTATTATAACTTTTTGGTGGTTAATTGGATACAAGGGTCTGGCTTCAAATTATAACTCTCAGATCTCAGCCTCTTGAGTAGCTATGATTACAGGTATAAGCCATCTGCGCCTACCTATGATGTATTATTTTTTCTTCTATAAAGGTAAAGGATACGATAGGATGTTTGCTTGCAGTTGCACATCCCAAATGAAGAGGATGACCAGAAGGAATACTCACTTAAAAATATTATAAAGGTGATGTACAGAGGGTTTACAGTTACATAAGTCAAATAATGAGTACATGTCCTTTAAAACAGATTCACCCCTTCCTCATTCCCCAGTTGTTTTCCCTACCAACTCATCCCCGCTCCCATCGGAGCTGTATAGTTCATTGCCAACCTGGTCTAGTGGGTTTGAATTGGTTACCCTTTGTTCCTCCCTGTTTATGCTTTCCACTCTCCTCCCTAAATCAGATAAACGTATATACAAGATAAAGGGCACAGAAATGAAAAAAAAAGTGACAGAAGGGAATAAACTGAAAAAAAAGGAAAGAAGAAGACAAAGAGGACGAAGGAGGAGGAACCCCTTGCAGAAGAAATACTTGTAAGCACAAAGGCTTCTTCAAAATGGCTTCCACTGTCTTTCTTCCCTGCTAGCTTCTTGCCAGACTGATTCTGTGGTATATAGAAGCAGGAAGAGCACACAAGTGTTCTTCAGAGATATTGATATCCATAAACAAAGCAGGGGATGCAACTGGTGGTCACCCTTACTTGCTGGACAAGAGGACACATTTGCAATGGGAAAGCTTTCATTTAGTTATTGAGTCATGAGGAAATACTTCTATATGCTAGAGACCAGAAATTGTATTCAGAATGACATCGATCAAGATGCATCGTGTATATAACCTGCTTTGTGGAATGGCAAATAATTCAATACATAACCTAAACATTAAGAAAAGTGAGGGAAGGGGTTGGTTGAGGGGGAATGACATTGATCAAGATGCACTATAATCATTAACTCCTTTGTTGTACTTAAAGATAATATGAAATATTCAAAAAAAGAAAAAAATGAAAGATTGAGTATTTTGCAAAATAAAATCAGCTAGTTTTAAACTCACATTTTGAAGAATCTTGCTATGCGTATGTACCATGTAATTATGACCCAATCAAAATACTGAAAACTATAGCGTCACCTTAAGAAATTCTATCTTCATTTTCCACAGGATATTAATCCCTACTCCTTTCTCCTGGCATTGGAAAATAACATATTTTTTGTCAGTTTTAGGTCTTGAACTCAGGGCCTCAGCACTGTCCCTGAGCTCTTCAGCTCAAGGTGACTGCTCTACCACTCGAGCCACATCACCACTTCCGGTTTTCTGAGTGAGATAAGAGTCTCATGGACTTTCCAACCTGGGCTGGCTTTGAACCATGATCCTCAGATCTCAGTTTCCTGAGTAGCTAGAATTGCAGGAGTGAGCCAGTGGCACCCAGCAAGAATAACATTTTTGTCACTATAAATTCATCACTTCTCAGATTTGAAATACTCATACAAGTATGTGCTTTGTATTTTATATCACTCCTCATATTTTAGACATTTTAATGTGCTGTTGTATGTATTATTAGTTTATTTCTCCTGAACTCTGATTATAGGATATAATCATCTACTGATGAATGTTTGTGTAGTTTCTACTTTGCAGGTGTTAGAAATAGTAAAATTTATTGTAGTTATATTACCTTCCTGAGTAAAGATCTAAAGTGAAAAATTTAATATTCATCAATATTACCTATTTACTTTATAAGGGATTTTAAATTTTTTTCCAAGTTATATCATTTTACAACATCATTAACAGATGTACAAGAGTACCAACTCCTTCACAGCATTGTCTAATATCACTGTTATACTTGTTTGGTGACATTTTAAATATTAGTTAATCTGGTATGTGAGTAGTATTATGTTATGGTTGGTTTTCCTGTTGACTACAGGTTTGGGGCATTTTTAAGTGTTTATTAACACTAATATTTTATTTCAAGAAATAATTAAAACTTTTTTAATGTCTTATTGAGATGTAAAATTATATCTACACATATATATAGTACTGGATAAAACCTTTTGTGAGTTCAATATATTAAAAATATTTCCTCTAAGACTTGTCTTTCAATTGTCATTTACATTGTACAGAAATCAGAAGATTTACTCAAAGTTATGTGTGACTTTTTATATCTCAGTAATTTTATAATTATATTTAACAAACCTATTACAAATGAATTAAAATGCTATTAGAACTTTCTCCAAGAGTTTTGTAATTTTTTTTTGTTTTACAATTAGTGTCTATGATCTACTTAGTTTACTAAGTTTGCATATAAAGAGATGAGAATTGTTTTGACTTTTTGTTAGTATTTATACTGTTGTAACCACACATGTTGAAAGGAAGAGGTTTTTTTTTGCTCACCTGAGTAACTATGCCAACTATAAATGAAATTTATAGGAAAAATTTTAATTCCAAACTATTGTTTTGTCTCTGTACAGATGTCAAACAAGTGTGATTATTGTAATAATATAAACATTTTGAAATCAGGTAGTAGAAATTCTCCAACTTAATTGGAAATTTTGAAAATTATTTAACCATTCAAGATGTTTCACATTTCCATATATATTTTGAATCAGTTTCTTGATTCCTGCAAAATTTTCCTAGTATTGTATTGTATTGTATTTCCTTAATTGTATTGAATTGGTAGACTGTTTTAGGGAAAATTGAACCTCATCATATTGAGTGGTCTAATCAGTTTGTGTGTGATATTTTTCTATTTATATGAGGTCACTAAAAGTTTCACTTGCCAATAGATGTTACTTTAAAATTCATATCTTTTGTAAATATTTTGTTAAAAATAACAGTATTTCCCATTTTTAAACTATTAAAATGCTATTGTTATAATATTTAACTTCAAATGTTTGTGGCTAGTATATTATTAATATAGTTATAATTAATCTGCAGTAAACTTTGGTCCTGATACCTCATAAGTTTTAGACATTTAAACGTATTTTTGAGAAATTTCTGTATAAATCATCTTGTCATGTGTAAAAAATACAACCTCACATTTCCCCCTGTATTCTTGATAGTTTTCTTTTTCCTCTATCCCTTTTAACTCATTGCACTGATGGGATAATCAATAAAATGTTTGGCAGAAGAGTGAAAGAATGTGAAATTTCCACCTAAGATACTAACTAGAAGTTAATACAGATTCTCTTCATTCATTGAGGAACTCTTTCTTATTAATTTATGAGAGATTAAAAAATCGTTAGTTTTCCCTGCTTTCACTATATTTGATGTCAGTATAACTTGTGGAGGAGATGGGGAAAAACCAGTTGTTTAAGGATACAGGTGGACCTGTTGCAACAATGAGAAGTACAAGTTGTCATGTCCAAAACGAGCTTTACAACGTCAGTGCGGGGGGGGGGGGGGGGTATGGGGGGGGAAGGAGAAGGATTGGGATTGGGGGGGAGGGGGGAGGCTGGGAAGGGATGTGAAGGGTAAACAAAGGAGGAGGCTGCAATGCTTGGTAAGAAATGTACGCATTATCCTGCCCATGTAATTGACTCCTCTGTACAGTATGTTCACAAATACAATAAAATTACATTTAAAAAAATCGTTAGTTTTCTCATATGTATATAATATATATATAAAGAGAGAATAATCTGAGTAGGTATGTTAAATTAGTGAATGTGCATTTCATTTATTAACTTAAAAAATACACAGCAACCCTTGTTTTCCTGGAATAAGTAGCATTTGTGAATGTGGCATTATTCTATTTATACATTGTTGGATTTAATTTGCCAATATATTATGACTTTTTCCCCTTAGCTACTCCAATAAATTATTAATTTCTAGCTTTCCTCTTAGTGAGATTAATTTATGGTTTCTATATCAGGATAATACTGGTTTTACAAAATAAGTTAGGAAGAGATTAGGTCTCTAATTTCATAAAAGAGTTACTGTGGGAATATTGTTTTTCACTATAGTGTCTGAGATAATTGATGAGCAAAGATACCCAGGACAAGAATTTATTTTATGTGAAGGTTTTGTTTAGGAGATCCAAATATGGAATAGACAACAAGATGTCCTGATTTTCTCTTTCTTCTTTCAAATACTTTAATAGAATTTGTCCAAATAAATAATTTTTAAATTTGCTTAGCTTTGTCATATTCATTTTTACCCTTTAAGTACTACTTTCTTTTTCATTATAGTATTAGTAAGTCATTCTCTTTCTCTCTCATTCTCTCTTGCTCTCTTGATATGTCTACCTGTAGATTTTCTTTTCTTTTTTTTTTTTACTTTTTGATTTCTTTGGTTATCTTTTCCAGTTTTCTATCTTAGTGTTGTATGTTGTTTGAATAATTTCATTTGTTACGCTTCAGTCTTAATTTATTCTTATCTTTAACACTTTTTAAAAGTAGAAACTTACGTCACTGACTGTAAATGTATTTCCTAATATGATTCCTTGAATATTTTTCCTATTGGTATCTTTTTAGTTATACCCCAACCTTTTGATAACATATTTACTTTTACATTTAGTTACATTTTTTTCCAACTCTTGTTTTAAGTCTATTGTTGTCAAAGAACTTGGTCATTCTAGTGTTTTACATGTAGTAAACATTTGATGGCTCAAAATATGGTCCTTCTAGAGACATTCCATTTTTATCTATAAACACTAATTTTACTGGTGTTTTATAAACGTTAATTAGATCAGGTTGGTTGACTGTATTTAAACCCTGACTCAGTTTCTGTCTACTAACTTACTAATATTTTAGAGAAGAGTATAAAAATATCCCTCTCCAATTCTAAAAGTTTGTCCTTTAATGATTTTTATATTTGTTTTATGTACTTTGACCACCTAGTTAAGTTCTATACCCATTTACTACATCACCCTTGTGATCTGCCTTTTTCATTATAAGTGAATCATTATTTCTGATGAGATACCCCCTTCCTAACCTTATTCTGCTATTAATACCTGCATGCTCGTCATACTTATAGAACATAGGGGAAAATGTGCTTTGTATACAGTTATTATCTTTGATTTTTAAATAAGTTATATGAAGTAATTTGATCTTGATGTTTTGGACTTTGTATATCCGTGTCTAAATCTATCAAACTTTGCTTTCTTGGAGTTCTTTGACGTGTGTGTGTGTGTGTGTGTGTGTGTGTGTGTGTGTGTGTGTGTGTGTGTGTGTGTGTGTGTGTGCGTGTTTTGAATTGAAGTTTGAAAATATTATTTCTTTCCACATGTTTGGGATGTTGTGCTTTGTTTGTTCCTGGTACCCCTTTTGTTGTTGACAAATTTCTTTTACCTTATAACATATTATAAGGTATTTCCACCTCCACCCAACCCCTGCCACTGATCTCCTAAGCGCTATTCATTTCCTTTTACCTTTCTATAGTTTTCTTCATTATCATTATTTTATATTGTTAGGTATTTAACATCACTGAACTTTTTTTCTATCTTGTCTTACCCATGATCAACCCCTACAAATATTTTACTTTTAAATTCATAAGTTCCAAATGGTTCTTTTATACATTTTACCTTTGTGCTCTTACTGTGTTCATCTTTTCCTCTGAATATGTGAAAATATTTCTAATATACCTTGTAACATCCTTTGCGACTAATTCTTACATCATCTCTCTAACCTTTGGGTCAGATGACTGTTCTTTCTCCTGGTAATGAGTCACACTTTAATTTCTCCTGGTATGTCTACTTAACTTTGATTGTTTATTAGACATTATGAAATTATGTGGTTGGATGTCTGGATATTGTTTACTTCCTTTATGAAATGAGGTTGGTTTTGGCAGGAAGTTGGCTTTCTGGCAGTTCAATTTGATCCTTTCAGTTCTGTTTTGAAACTTTAATAGAGTATACCTAGCAGAGCATTTTCTGGAGACAGAGAAAAGCTCAGGTTCTGACTTTCTTCATCTTTTCTCCTCTCCCTTGAGGTTTTCTGTTCCACACATTGTAAAGTGCCAAGTTTTCTTTGATGAACAACTGTTCCCAGAAATCCCATTTTCATGTGTAACATATTAGAATGAGCTTCAAAGGCCACGTTGTGGCTTAGCCACACCTTTCTCCACTTCACTTAGAATCCACGGGTTGCTGTTGGAAGGATCTTTGCAGGCAGAATTAACACCAATACTTTTACTTTAAGTTAATCAAAACAAGTAAGCCTTGGTACGTCTGACACAATCATAAAGCGGGTTTGTGAAACATTTTTATTAGCATATATTAATTTTGTAAGCAAGAGTTTTTTGTTTGTTGTTTTGTTTTTTTTTTCTGGTGTAGAATTAAAACAAATAATTCTCCTTGGGTGTTGACTTTGTGCCGGCTTTGTCTTCACTATGCCACTAAACAATAAGGGCTGTCAATACTATTAATTCTGAACAGGATACACAAACTAGATCTGGGAATTCCAAATTTTGTATAATTTCTTACATTTTCTCTCTATTTCTTTTTTCTTTTTTTGGTCACAGTTCTTTTAAAGCAAAGGGTTTTTATTGTGGTATTTCTACATATGAAACAATGTACCCTTATCAAATTGGCCACCTCTATCACCTTCCAAACCTCGCCCTTCTTCAAATAATGGTCCTTTTTGCATGCATGCAGAATCAGATTTTCGACCATATCTACTCACTGCACAACTTTTTTTTGTACCATTTCCACTGCTGACTTAAGTGTAATAGAGCCTGTTTCACATACCTGTCATTTGTTGTTGTTGATGATGGTGGTATTGGTCATGGGGCTTGAACTCTGGGCCTGGACGTTGTCCCTCAGCTCTTCAGCTCAAGGCTAACGTTCTACCACTTGAGCCACAGGCCACTTCTGCTTTTCTGATAGGTTTATTGGAGATAAGAGCCTCATGGACTTTCCTTGCCTGGACTGGCTTTGACCCACACTCCTCAGATCTCAGCATGAGCCATCAACACCCGGCTTCATTTCATTTTTTATAGTGCATATTAACTGCACAATGGTGTTTTATCATGGCATGCCACACATGAACATATTATAATTTAATCAGATATCTTGTATTTTTCTGTCTTTCCCTGTTCTCCATACTGTCTATTGCTCAACAGCTTTCACTGGTTTTCATTATGCTGCCTTCATTCATGGAGAAATGTATTCCCTCTCCCTTATTCCCTTTCCAGCTTCTCTTTTCAACTCCCTTCCCACACAGAGTCCAATAATCACCATCAAACTCTCTATATATGCATATATGTAAGTCTATAAATACTGACATGTTTTAGGTTTAAATTTCATGTATGAGAGAAAATGTAATTATTTTCCTTCCTATAAACCATGTAACTTCATTCTTCTTTAGGACACATCATTCACATTTATGCACAAAGATATGTATGTGTGTGTGTGTGTGTGTGTGTGTGTGTGTGTACACACACACACACACACACACACACACACACACACACACACACACACACATAGATAAATGACAGAAAATTTTGAAAAGAGAGTCTAGTATTTCCCTGAGGAGAAATGATGAGTGACTCGGCCTAGAACTGAAATTGCCTTTCCTTTATCTGACCTCTGCCCTTGTTCCCTGTCTGCCTGTGCGCTCAGAGTTTGAGCCAAATTTAGTGTTTACCTATTTTTAATTTACTCTCTGTGTACCTTGTTCTAACATTGTGTTAACAGACATTCAAATTGCATAAGGTGATTCTCTGCGTGTATGATTGCATGTGTATGTTGGGATTTATATAATGCACATACACATATATGTAACTACATTAATTTACAAATGAATTTCCTAACAGTTTTTTTTTTTCAGATCCTAGGCAGACCCTGGCTGAAACACTATCCATACTTTGAGAAATCTCCATGCAAATCTTAAGCTCATTCATTCCATGTTTTCCTCCTTTTAGGGAATTTTACCAACCACAAATATTACCTTTCTCAGTCACCTCTAGTTTGGACCTTGATTTCCTGAACTCACTATGACTATGAGGTTTTGTTAGGCTTGTGACTTCTTGATAATAGCTGTCCAATTCAGATCCCAGAATTGCTGTAAAAAATACCTCTCGTGTTTTTAAAAGCGCATGTCTGGGCTGGGAAGGTGGCTCAGTGGTAGAGCTCTTGCCTTGCATGCCTGAGGCCCTGGGTTCAATTCCTCAGCACCACATAAGCAAAAAAGAAAAAAGCCAGAAGTGGCACTGTGGCTCAAGTGGTAGAGTGCTAGCCTTGAGCTGAAGAGCTGAGGGACAGCGCCCAGGCCCAGTGTTCAGGCCCCACAATAGGACCCCCCCCCCAAAAAAAAGAGCATGTCTTACATAGGTATTTATCCAGAATCAAAAAGTAAAGTATCACTTTTTAGTTGTTTGTGTTAGGAGCTAATGTTTTGAAAAATTACTCCAACATGTTCTCAAATATGAATATCAAAATAATGTACTGAGGGGTTACAGTTACCAAAATAATGACTACATTTCTTGTTACCTTTTTCCTCATTTTCTCCCATTTCCCTCCGCTTGATTCCTCTCTCAGCCCCCGCCCCACCCCAGTTGTAGAGGTCATTTCCAACCTTGTATCCAGATTTCTTAATAACTGGATGTTTGCCTGTCCTTGGTCCTGAAATTTACCACAATCTGACCCAGTATCACGAGGGCCAAGAAAGTAGTAATAATTCAGGATGCATTTAAAGGCACTGATGAGGGAAAATAATCCCATTTTTGCCCTTCTATATTCTTCCACTTCCATTATCCAGTCATTTGCTTACTGGCACATAATACACTTTCAAATTAGACTCAATCAATTGAGCTCCTAGCACCTACCCAGCATAGTACCCAATACATAACTGAGTTTATCATAATTTAAACTGTGATGTATAATTGAAATAGTGAAATGGTTAAGAACTTTTGAGACAAAATCCTGTTCAATTTCATTTCTTCATTTCTTATGTGATCCAAATGCAAATAATGCAAATAATGGGGACTAGCCTTCTTTTCTTCATCTGAAGTGCAATTTTTTTATTTGTCATGGGGCTTGAATTCTGGGCCTAGGCACTGTCCTTCAGCTCTTCAGATCAAGACTAGAGCTCTACCACTTAAGCCAAGGTGCTACTTCCGGTTTTCTGAGTGGTTTATTGGAGATAAGAGTCTCATGGCCTTTCCTGCCTGTGCTGGCTTTGAACTGCGATCCTCAGATCTCAGCCTCATGAGTAGCTAAGATTACAGGTGTGAGCCACCAGCACCTTGCTTGGAGTACAGAATATTTCTAGTTCTCACCTCATGGAATTGGTGTGAACTTAAATGAGGTTTGCAATGTCCTCAGCTGCTTTACTTACAATATGTAACCACTCCATTTTTGATATTTGTAGTATATTTAACATTTTAAAAATATATAAAAAATTAGAATGGGAGTGTGGTTCAAGTGGAAAAGTTCTTTCATGACAAGGGCAAGGCCCTGAGTTTACTTCAATCCCCAATAATACAACAGAAGAATATCTCATAATTCCTTAAATAATGTTAACATACTAGACAAAAACTTGGATAAGAGCTTGGATCATTTGGACAAACCTCCTCATCACTGATTGACACTTATATAATATCATTCAGATGCTTAAAACTCAGCTCAACAGGGACTTAGTTTTTAACTACAGATAACATATAGATTTTTGTAATTGAGTTATTGAGGGGTAAAGGAGATCTGAGGTAGTCTGATTAGCAACACTCCACAGAGATCCTCTGAAGGCTGCCTTTCCTTCACATTGGTTTCATCCTCAAGTGATTTATTGGAGGTAGCCAAATATTTATAGTCATTGCCAGGATGCCAAGCATATACCACACCATCTGAATTGAGAACTTCTTCTCACATCAACTGTAGAACAAATGTCCTCAACTTCCCTGAGATATGACCATGTGAAACCACAAGCCTGTTCTTGTCTTCATTGTAATGACCCATCCTGAATTGACCTGTGCTTCTCAAGTACTGTTATTGTTATAAGGCCAGAGTAAAGAATACTCATCCAACATTGTTTCTTAATTGGTAAAGAGCCTGCATGTTGATATCTACATTCCTCGTGAATGTCTATAATGTACGTGGATATTCTTTACCATGGAAATTTTGCCATAACACACCCAAACCACATGTTGAGCCTTGATAAACTTGGATCTCTATGGCTAGGATTTTATGTTTGAAGATAATGCAGCAATAAAAACATATGCTAAATTTGAATTGATAAAACCAGGGTAAGAGGAAATTGGGCTCCTTACATATTGGGCAAAGGTCTTAGTACTTCCGTGTATGTGGAGATTTAATCTTTAAATGATTATAAAGCATAATCTACATTCTCTTTTATAGGGAGGTTAAATCATTTATACCAGATAAGGGTTATCATGAAATTGACAGAACTGTGGTTTGGATTTAGCTTGTTTGGCTACCAAATCCATACAAATCTATACCCATCATACAGTAAGTATTCCTTTGTGGTCAGTTCACTGAGAATTTCCTGTCTAGGAAAAACAAGAACAGGGCTGGGAAGGTGGCTCAGTGGTGGAGCTCTTGTCTCACATCCATGAAGCCCTGGGTTTGATTCCTCAGCACCACTTACACAGAAAAGCTGGAAGTGGTGCTGTGGCTTATGTGATAGAATGCTAGTCTTGAGCAAAAAGCAGTTCAGGGACAGAGACTAGACCCTGAGTTCAAGCCCCAGGACTGGCAAAAAAAAAAAAGAAAAAGAAAAAACAAAAACAATTATAGGTTTTATATGAATAATTGGAAAAAAATCACTGATTCAAGTAATTATTTGTTTACTTATCTTTCTAGCAACAATAAGAAGAAAATATAGCAAAAAATAAACTAAACACTTTCAAAAGTTTCACATTTTGTTCATAAGATGATATGTATGAACTCCATTCGTTTACTCACACATTCACAAAAAAGTTTGTTTCACTTTCATTTAGCATAAGAATCTGGGCTATTTGGAGTTTGAGAATGAGATGCTACTCATAAGGAAGTCACAGTCTTAGTCTTTCAATCAATAATTTAGGAATTATGTCTTATGATTCATTATTTAATAGGTATTTAATAGGTAGCAGAAGAAAATGGCATCATTCTTCCACATAGTAGCTACCAATATCCATTTTGTATGTTCCTATAACAGTATGACTCTGTGGGTAGTCTTCGTATACTTGGTTATGGTTTAAAATTATTTTATTTTTCCACCACTGAGCCACACCTTCAGTAGTGTTTTTCTCTGGTCATTTTCAATAAAATAATCTTTCTTCTCACCAAGGTGTGGGCCTGAGCTACAATTCAATGACATTAGGTTTTCTAGAGTTTCTGAGAAAATAGGTGATCATCGTTGCATCCACATTTCATCCACGTAGACAGGGTCTTATGTATCCTAGGGCATCTTAGGGTAGCTAGATCAGTGATCCACTCATTTTCCTGTGTAGCTTGAGATGAAAGGTACATACCACTACACCCAGCTACAGAGTAAGAAGGGGACTCACAAACTTTTCTGCCTTGGCTGGCTTTGAAATTGAATTCTGATTTCAGTCTCCCAAGTATCCACTATTACATGAGGAAGCCATCAATGTCTGGGTAAACTATACTTCTTAAGAATGGCATGGTCCAAGATAGTGGAGAATAACTGATTTATAACCCTGTCTTGAAAAATTTCAGACTGTTCTCAAATCTTTTACTTGTAATCATTGTTTTTAAGTCTGTATCTTATATTTGTCTTTTATTCCTTCTTTTATAAGCTCTTTTGATTTGCTCAGATAAGTATCCTGATGCACCTAAGTTGTTTTTCCAATAAATGCATAGGTGTTTAATTTGGAGGTGATAATGTTTTTTTTTTATGAATGAATTTATATTAAAACTTATTTAAACAACATGTTTAACTGAAATGTAAGAAAATAATAGGTTGACTGACCAGAATTGTGCTTTTTTTTAAATCAATTTTTAAAATCAATTTCCCTCTTAGAGACAAAGCACAAGCCCTGCTTAGGAGCAGAAACCACATAACAATAACTCTTTTTGTTTAACCTTATTAAAATAGATTTGTTTTTGTCAATGCTGAGGTAAAATAGCTTCAACTATTATTAAACCTTAAGCTGAGCAATAGCTTTACCATTGCACTTTATGCTTTGTGGTTGCAGCTTTGCATGGATTTATGCTTCCTGTTGTCAATAGGAAAGAAAAAAAGACCAACAGGAAAATGATCCATTAACTCAAGACCACAAGGATTTGGATATGAAGATGACCCTATATTAGAGAGTCTGAGATGGAAATTACATCTGTGCAGAACAATTTGGTTTGTTTCTCATGCTTCTTCCCATACACATTTCCTTCATTCCCTAAATGCCAATATGTTAGTACAAATAAAGAATAGTTTCTTCAATTTTCTATGTCTGACACTTATCCTCTGGATTCTAATCTTGATTTCAAAAGAAGTGATGAAAAGAAGAAAGCTGCTCTACATTGGTTTAGGAAAACAGAATTGATTGATCTTTTTTGGTTGTTTATGACTTTTCTCTGGAAATGGTGTACATGTATTTATTCTTAATCTCTTTTTTTGTCTTTTCCTTGTGGTAGTTGCCTGGAAAAAGAATTTTTTGAGAAGTTATTCATGTTTTACTTAGTTTTAAATTTGATTCATTGACATTTGAAATATATATATATATATATATATATACACATGTAGACATATCATCAAATTATATAATTAATTAATTACTTCACTGTGTTGAGCACAACAGAGAAGACCTCAAGTCTCTTCACTGATAATGATAAAACTCTTGAATGGTTGGCTTAAAATATTCACAAAATCTTTTAGATATCCACTTATATATATGCATATCCTAGGCAATAAAGTATTGCTCAAGATAGAAAAAGCACGATTTTTAATAAAATCACATTTCAAGATTATTAGAAATACTCTAAAAGCATTCAAAGGTTGTTAATAGTGGTAAGATATTTTATTGTTTATTTGGAAATCACTCATCAATTTTTCTGTTAATATTGAAAGAATAGGAATTCTTTTACTGTATCTCAAATTATCTATAGACCTAATTAATCTTCCTACCACTTAATTTATTTTTAACAAGAGGAAACCTTTATTGTTACCGCCATTAATAAATGCAGCAAATTACAATATTACTAAGCATTTTGTCTAAACATTTTTATTTTTATGACTGGTGTATTTGTAAGGCTGAATCTAAATCTTTTTCTAAATATTGATGAGATAGAAGGGATTTTCTTATTAGGTATGAATGTGGGACTTCAAATTTTCCCCATTTATGGGGATAGTTTTATTTGACCACCATGATAGAGACAGTGATGTTCAAGATCAGAACTTTTACTTGGGTTTAAATCAAGCAGTAGTATAAAAAAATGAGGAAGTGGTGCTGTGGCTCAAGTGGTAGAGCGCCCACCTTAAGCTGAAGAGCTAAGGGACAACCCCAAGGCCCAGAGTTCAAGTCCCACAACTGACAAAAACCAAAAACAAACAAACAAAAAACAAATATGATTTAGCTTTCTTAGCAGTGTTTATACATGTCTAACTCTAACCCCATTCCTGGGTTAAATTGTGTATTCATGAGCACTTTTGTCATGTTTTGGATAGTGGATGAAAGCAATTTTCTAACATTGGGCATCTCACTTCTTTTAAAATATGAGGCTTTATATAATCAGGTAAATATATTATTAAATTTTTGACTTTAGATTTTTACTGTTTTGTCATTGTTCCTATTCCAAGGGTACCTAAGAAATACTGAAGAGTTTTTATGTGTTTGAGAGACCATTCTTATTGTCGATTAATATCACCTAGATATTTATATCTACAGTAAGTCTATCTGAATATCTAAATTCTCACGGCCAGGATTTCTTTTCAAGATGTTGGAATAGGTCATCTTAACTTTTATGAAGAAGAGTCACTTAATCTTGGCTTACTCTCTTTCCTATCTTATCTGAAACTGGGCAAGAGGGAGGAAAAACAACAAAATTATTTATCTGTGTTTCCCAATTATAGAACCTGCTTCTTCTGCCAAGATAACAGGAATATGAAGAGACATTCATAGTAAAAATTTTTGGAAGCAAAGTTGTTATATTTCTAGGTTTGGATGTTTCTCATAAAGTCAGACTTCACAAGTACAAACACTTATAGTTACATCTTTAAATTTGTACTTATATATTTACCAAATTAACATTTAAATAAGCAGTTTTTAGACTGAGAGTCTCTTTTGAATACGGCATAATATTTATAAAATAAAGTTTTGTACATCAAAATATAATTGGTGATGAGGAATAAAGGGAGAGGGTGTGCTGGCGGGAGGACAAAGGTTGAATGCTGTGGAAACAGATCATTTGCAACTATGAACATGAAAGAAGGAAACCGGGTAGAGACTATATTTGGGGGGAAAGAGGGATATGGAATGCGGTAGACAGAAATGAGGTTGATTGCAATGCAGAATAAGCATGTGGAGAGATGCAACAATAAAATCTCCCCCAGTATAACTGATAAAAGCTAATGAAAATAATACATCTATCCTTAGGAATCTGAACTCTCACCCGGAAGAAACAGAGAACTCATTTTATCTTTAATAAATTGAAGTTTCCCTTCTTCTTGTGCTATCAAAGGCTCCAGGATATTGGGGTGAAATGTCAGCCCATTCTGCAAACGGTTATTTTCCCTTGACAGGAAGTTGCTACAATGTTTAGTAAGATACTTCTTTCAAGATATTGCCATGACCTTGGGCATGTTTCATGTTTGTTGTTGTTGATGATGATGGTGTTTTTTGTTTTAAACTCTCTCCTTTCCAGAAATCTGATTGGGTGAAGAAAGACAATCCTTTCTCTCTAACATAAACTCACCACACAGAAGACATAAAACCAAGGACAGGTGGCAGCTGCCATGTCCACAGCTCTGTCTAATGGATGGAGAAGGAGATGGGATAAATCAAAATTGACCTGAAATTAGAATATCCTCAGGCCAAATCTAATTACATTTATGCATCACTTAACGACAGGACATATTCTGTAACTGTGTCTTTAGGCATTGTCATGGTTGGCAGGAAGAGCACAGGGTACTTTTCCACATAGATGGCAGAGCTCAGCCATTTCTTGCAACTTCTTGATGCAATCAAGAGAAGATAACTTATGCTGTCGGAGGTGCTGCTTAATAACATGACACTATGTTTACAGTAACTCCTTTAATTATAAGTAGCAGTATGCCCTAAATTACTGCTATGGCCAGACTTCAGTGGATAAAGCCCCTATTCCTAGCTACTCAGGAGGCTGAGAGTTGAGCACTAAGATTAAAAGCCAGCCTGAGCAGACAAATCCGTCAGATGCTTATGTCCAAATAACCAGCAAAATGACTGACTTAGAGACCACGAGTTCAACACCAGAAGAAGAAAAAAAGAAAGAGAGAGAGAAAGAAAGAGAGAGAAAGAGAAAGAGAGTGAAAGAGAGAGAGAAAGGAAGGAAGGAAGGGAGGGAGGGAGGGAGGAAGGAAGGAAGGAAGAATGGGGGGGAGGAAGGGAGGAAGGAAAGAGGGAGGGAGGGAAGAAAAGAGAGAGGAAAAAATGAGGAAGGGATGGAGGGAGGGAAGAAAGGAATGAAGGGAGGAAGAAGGAAAATGTATCTCGTAGTTAATTCAGAAACCAGTAACAATTGTTTATGATCATTAACAAGGATATGTACTGTTCATAAATATATGTACCATGCATTTTTGTGATAGGCATTGCAGTAATTCTCTACAGCACCATCACAAGTGCAAAGAGGCTAGCAAATAATGATGGACACAATGCCACTTGGAATTTTTTTAAAGCTGTTACCATGTTATAGGGCCACACTATGTTTGCAGTTGTCATTGGTGGAAGCATTGCTCAATTCGTGACTGTTCAGGAAAGTAAGTCTTCAAAAATACTGGTATTTGAAGGTTTCATTAGGAGAATTCCTGGCAGAATGATGCCAGGTGGAAAATGACCCCTTTCTGCATGTTAACCATGAAACATCCTGCCATCCTGTTCTTTGGCTTATTTTGATTCCTTCTGGATTGAGGACAAGAGAGACTCTGTACAGCTTTGGATCATAAATATCTTCAAACTCATTTTTCATAACCTCTTTACTGTCAGATTCCTATCAGGGCTGACATGCTTTAGCAATCATGTTAATTCAAGTCTATTTTACATCTGTTCACCTCGATTAAAAAATCACCACAATATTGTGCAAGAATGTTTCTCCATGTTTTTATTGCACTTTCCATACCTAGTTTGCACTTTGTTAATGCAACCTTCTGATGTGCCAAGTACTGAAGCATTAGCTCTATTATCTAGTGCCTCAAAAATTTGTAACAATATCTGAACCTTTTGACCTCATCCTAGCAAAGTAGTAATTAATGTCAGATACATTTTGATAACACTATTAAAATTGTTTTCAACACCATAGCAGCTAATTACAGCGAGAAGATTCCTGTATTACTTTACCAAGCAGGGGCCAGGGTGAATATTATCCTTCTGATTAAATGCAATGAAAATAGCCAGCCCTTTTGGAAGGTAATCAGATAAACCAGACTTTGCTGTAGGATGTGTTTAGATAGGGAAATATATTGAAACAGCTATTCTCTGCCATTCAGAAAGTGAAATGGCACTTTGACCTGCCACATTCTTTACATGATGGTGTACAGGATGTGTTTCTAGATGTTATGGAAGCTTGGCAAAGGTCACTGTTAGGTCTTGCAATCTTGTACAAGATTAATTTTTCCAATATATTCTGTGGGTGTAGAAAAGATCAGAGGAAGTATGCAGGTCATATGGGTGTCTGATGAAATTTTCCTTTGACACCTGCTGCCAGGCCCATATTTTTCACGAGGAACTTTCTAATCCTGTTGTGCCAGAAATATCTTTTGTCTGTAGAATTATTTACTTATGAATAAATAAATCCCAGAAGCCTCCAGATGATTTTGAAATTCCTTAAATACTAAGCCTGGAAAATTAAGACTTATTTTGCACAAAAACAGTTTTTTTTTCAACATTTCACATTAATTAAAGCCTAAGACGCATTTGGCAATGCTATTTAAGTAATTTTAAATCCAAGACTTCAGACTGTCAACACTTGGTCAAAATAATATCCATTCTTTATTAAATCTCATGATTAGTTCACACAATATTATTGGATTTCTTCTTTTAAAAGTTCCTAGGGTATGCAGGGCATTTTATTTTTATTCTCCTAACTGCAGAAAAAAAGAAACTATAAACAAGTTAATATCAGTTTGGTACTTTCAAATTACTATTTAAATAAACTTCAGAATAATCATCCAAACAAGAAATAAGTAGGTGAGTATGTAGAGTTGTAAGTATTTGTTAAGTTGTAAGTATTTTTATTTGCTTATTTGTTTTAGTTAGGTAAACAATTGGTAATGACTGGGTTCTACTTAAACACCTTGTGGTTTTGTTCATTCTTCCAAGATGGGTCACCTTTGATCAAAGAGGGTGATGTTTGTGCATATTTTGTTGGTTTCCTCTTTGTCTTCATGTTACTTACCTTATATTTACAGCATATTACATTTCTAATTTAACTTTCTTAATCACACCCCATATCAAAAAGGTCTCTGCCACATGGACATTTACCATTTGAGCACACATCAACCTCTCTTTCTTACTACTTTACTCCTAACCAGTAAATCATTAGATTCTTCTTCCTGATTATTTAATTAGATCCCTTGAAATCACTATACTTCATTAAGTATGAGTTAAACAGATGCAGAAATTTATGTAACGGAAGTAATAAAATGAATTACTTAATTTGTGCCTCACATGCATTAATTTCTTTAATCTTCCCAACTTCTGTTTACCAATAGGCAAACACTACTGGATTCCAGTTTCACAAAAAAAAAAAACTTAAAAAAGAATCTTAACTATAGAAAGGGCGTATAATTTCCCTCAAGATAACTGTTCTGACTCAAACCCAAGATTTAAATACTATAACATTTAACTTTATAAATGAAAGTCAATATATCAATGACAACATGAATTCACATTGGGTGAATAATGGTTCCTAAAAGCATCTGACTCACTTAGCAGCAATTAACTTCAACAACAGATTTACCCCAGTCATCTCCAACTTCTTCACATAGTCTTGTCAAGCTGAAAATCATAGTGCATGCACACACACACACACACACTACCCTATAGTTAGTAACTGTTGGGTAGATTATTCGAAGAACATCCATCAATGCCTTTCCTGATTCAGAAGGCAGGAAAGAGTCAACATCTGATTGAGTTTTTTGCCTCAGGCTGTGAGCAGACAGAAGACTTCTTTCATTCTGTAAGCCTTGCTTGTTTTTCAGTTCCATTTTTCCTAACCATTTGAGGAAATAGATTTCCTACAGGAAATACATGGTTGGATTGCCACGAGCCTTTAGTTACAAGATTTTCATAAATGGATCAATAGAGTCTTGTTTTATGTATATACCTTTTTAAAGGTTCATCAGTATTGAACTCACAGCCACAACACCCTTCACTCTTGCCTGAACAAGATTTATCTTGCATACCTATTTCCTCTGTGATTCACACTTCAAATTTCTCACTTTTAGAACCCTAGACAGCACTCAGTGTTGAAGCGTCAAGCCAACTTTAAAAGGAAATCAGCAATGGAAAAAAATAAAATATAGAACATATAGCCTGAACAAAGTAAGAAAAAGACACTTGTGTTCACGACAAGGGCTGTGATATGGAATCGCATGTAGTTTCATCAGGTCATGAATAGAAGGTGTGTTAGTTGGGCATTGGTGAATCAAATTTGCCTTCGTGTCTGTACATCCTGTAATGTTCTTGAGACTACTGTGAGTATTGACATGGATTACAATTAAATATTTGAGTAGATGAATTTCAAATACAGAAAGACTGAATGACTAACATCAACTTTTCTTCTCTGATTACAGAGCAACAGGGAGAAATACATAATACGTAAGTCCATCCCTTCTGCAATTTTCATTTGATCAGAAAATCCAAGGCTGAAGCACTTTCACTGAAATTATTATAGGTCTCTTCTTAAAATGCTATCCAGTAGAATTAGTTTAGATTGTAAACCTTATGCCTCTCATTTAATCCATAGGTATTTATTACTAGAATCATCTCTAAACTGAGGAGAGTAAAATCTTATTCAAGATTTGTTGTATGAGTCAAATTAAGTTTGATATATTCATACCCAACAGATTGAGAACATCTAGTACGTTTTTGTAAGCATTATTCCTTGTCACTAAGCCTGTTATTCCTCCTGGCTCCAGTCTAGATTCATAATCCTTCTTGGTTCTTGTTTTTCCTTAATTAACAAAATTCTCAAAGGGGGAAAATTTATTTTGCAGTAGTCACAACTCTACTATGGTGATTTTCTGGTAAGAGTATTCTTATGTGTTATTTTATGGTTCTACTTATATATGTATCAAAATGACAGTCTACTTGCTGACATTTCTAGACATCTAATAAATTATTTTGGGATTTAGTGGAAAATAAATCATAAATTTAATTTTAAACAAGCAAATTGTCTAGTGGTAAGATCATATTGCTTTTTCGGGCTTTGGTAGAAAGTCTAGTTTTATTCTAAACAGTGTCTTCTACAAGTCAGAAATGAAGCTGTGGATAGGCAACAGGTATTTACTACTTATGATTAGGAACAATAGAATTATAATAAGGAAGCAGAACTCTTTCATAATTGTACATGCAAAAATATTCACAGCTTTCACTAGTCTTCATGATATGAGCTGTATAAGAGTGAATGGCAGCTTTAATAAAGCAGTAGCAATACCAGTAATTGAACCCTTGACTTATTTAGAGCATTCATTAGCTGAACATTCTACTAAACTTGTGTATCATATTACTTATTTCTCATAATGATTTTCTGAAAATGAGACCAATATCTATTTCTCCTTTAGATCAGAAAGATAATTTCAAAAATACATAGAATGAATTCAAAGCCATATAACAGAGGCATAGATCTCAAAACTCCAAACTTTTATTCACATTTAATGACCATTAATATTAGTAAAGAATGTTGTAACATATTTTAACTACATTTCTCACCTAAAAATGATCAGGATCTCCAGGTTTCTACAGGAGAGTTTCAAAGCCATACTTAAAAATCTCTTTGCAAATAATGAACTTCAAATAAATGTACTTCAAATATGGAATTCTCTTTTCTGAGCCCCCAAAAAGCAGAAGTATAATTCATCCATCTAGAGGATAATTATTATTGGTAGAAAATGATTGACATAGAATGATCCTGGAAAGACACAATATTAAATCCAGTTAATAAAGCCAGATTTAGATAAGAGAGAATAAAAAAGTTAAAGTAGGACATTTTATGTGAAAAATTAAATAATTTTCCTTTCTTCTAGGTTTTTCATATTTACACATATTTATGCTTTGGGTTGGAAAAATCAATTGGTCTTACTTATTTGAGTTGTGTATGGGTGGGAGATACCTCTTAATACATATCCCCATTTTGAATCTTTACTTTTTCAGGCAACTTCCAATTTCAAGGAGTAAAAAATAACAACAAAGTGGCTGTGTGCAAATACACAACAAAGAGATGAAACTCTGAAGAATATTTTTCTCCCTCTATAAAGAGGCTTATACAGTGATTTGGAGCAGTCACCAGGAAATCAGACCAAATGGTAGCGTTAAATCCATTAGCCAGCCTGCATTTTCCAGTGAAAAATGACATAACTTTTAACAGTTTGGGTGAAAAAAATTGAATATGTGGCTAGGATCTTTAATTCCTGTGTGAATTACTCCCTTAGTAGTATTTGCTAGGGTTTCACCATATGTATTTCTTTGGCTCACACTGCAGGTCACGTGTAAAATTTATTTAACAGGCATATTCTCCAAGCAGGTTAAGCCACAAGAGGCCTTTTCCCCCATTTCCTTGGTAGGTTTTTATTCCTTGTTATTTATTCAGGGTTTGGAGTGTCACTCCCTGTGTGTACATGTATGTGCTTGTGTTTAAATCAGCCTCAGAGGGTTTTGTTTGTTTGTTTAGGATACAAATATACTTTGTGATATAGAAAACATAATAATTCAATCTCTTTCTCATTGGGTTGAAATACAGTGTATCCAATCCAACTGAAAGCTTGTAGCAGAGACAGACATGTTTCTTTTTTTTGTTCAGAGATGTGGGTTTTTTTCCTCCGGTTAACAAATGTTTTGAATATCAATTTCATGCATAAAAAGTCACATAAGGCCAAAAAATTAGATGTCACTTTTTTAAAGGAGATAAAACACTTCAACAGAATAGTCACAAAAAATCGTTAGGCATGGAGTTTGTAAGAAGGTCCTGCATTTATTTTCCTATGCACTGAATCTCATTTCTAAGGAGAATTCTCTCACAGAACCAGGCTTAATGAAGGCAGGACAGGTAGTTCCCTTTAGGGTATAATATAAAAGGGATTGGCAGAGATGCTCAGATTCCTTCTCCCACATCCTGTCATTGTACCTGATCAGCCATTATATGAGAGAGAGACAGAGACACAGAGACAGAGAGAGAGAGAGAGAGGGGGAGAAAGAGAGAAAGAGAGAGAGAGGGAGAGAGAGAGAAAGAGAGGAAGAGAGAGAGAAAAAGAGAGAGAGGGAGAGAGAGAGAGACTTAATGCTATTGGTCTACATGGGTTATAGCCAGTGCAAACCCCTTTAAGAATATGGCCCAGCATTATGGGCTCCTCTGTAGATAAAGACTGAAAACAGAAGAAAACAAAAAGCTATGTGAGATTATTCTGGTGATGGAACTGGAGGAAGTCTGTGTGTCTAATGGTGAGTCACATTGATGCTGATTCTTTGTGGGATCCATCACTAACCAATAGAGGTAAGGCTACTATACTCACTCACAACTGAGCACAAAACTGACAGTAACATGAAGAGCAATTATTGCGGGACTCATTCCTTGTATTCATACTGGCCAGATTTCACCATCTAGTCTCATCATTATGGCAGAGGTCATTGTCCATGTAAGAAGACTAACAACTGGCAGACACAACTAAGTTAGTTTATATCATTAGTGTTTCATAAGGATTACTCTGATAAATACCCAGTTCAGAGAAATTTAAACAATGCCGGATGCTGGCGCCCTTGTCTATGATCTTAGCTTTTCAGGAGGCAGAAATCTGAGAATTGTATTTCAAAGCTAGCTGGAAGTGGACATATGGTTCAAGTGGTAAAGTGTCAGCCATGAGAGGACAAAGCAGAGCAACGGTGAATATAAAGGAAAGGAGGGCCCTGGAGAGGAGGAAGTAGGGGACTCCAAACAGGAAAGAATGTTGAAAGATGGCTGAGATTTTTCCTGTTTGAACTATTGGTGTTAGAACACTTTAAGAAGTTTAACTTAGTACTACTATCTATCATAAAATTATTTCTCATAAAATTGTGTAATAAATTCCTATAAACATGCAATTTTGATTGAATTAAGCATTCAACTCAGAGCTATGGCTTAAAAGAAAAAGAAAAGATCTTCACACCAATGTCTGGGGGAAAGAAGACATGTTTTTCTTGGTAATACATTAGATTGAAGCTCTTTTCATTATTTCTATGCACAAGAGTGTAGTCAGATGCCATATCAGACCAAGAAGTGAGATTTAGATCATGTAGTTTCATTTCACACTGTTTCTTAAATAATGGCCCAGACATTTGTTTTTAGGTTGAAAATACTTGTTTGTAAACTTAAGCACCAAACTTTCTTGGAGCTTTCTTAGAAAACTCAAAGATACATTTTTTTCAAGCAAGATTTTTTTTTCCATTTCCTTTTTTTTAAATACACAAATCTGCTCTCTTCTAAGATTGAAGACAATGTGACATCTTAATGCTTTGACTTTTCCCATGGCTATTTTAAGCTGTGTGTCACATAAGAGCAAAGAAAACAATAAGGATTTTTTAAATTAAAAAATGGAAACCTTGGGGAAATAAGGGTTGTAATCATTTTTGTACTGACTCTAAGAACAAGCTAGCTTTCTGTTTTTATTCCCCTAATTTTAAGGAGATTGCATTGAAACAAACAGTAACATGGACTGTACTTGAATGCAATTTTTGGGATTTTAAGATTTTAGCAGGATTAGCATGTAGCTTATTGTTATCTGATTGGCTTTGTACAGACACATGTATCAGGAGCTAAAATACTCTCTTATAGAAGATGTCCATACTAATTATTGGAACTGGATTATTACTTGGGACATTCTTAAATGAAGGTGGAATTATTATAATGTAATTTAGTAGCACACATTTTTAAAAGAACTAGTCACAAAAATATTGTGCTGATTTGCATAGATTGTGGTGGAATTATATTAATAATAATAATTATTATTATTATATCTTGCTAATAACTAAAAGTCACTAAAGGTATTCAAATATAATTCACACATTGAATATTTTCATGGAGATTTCCAGCCTCAGCAATTTTGGGCATGGGAATTTGTGATACTCCAGCTTAAGGCTATGTTCAACAGCCACTTTGGCAAACTATGAATAAATAAATCTGCAAACTAAACAAAACTCACGCAAATGTAATTTCAGTCCAATATGGACTGAATCTTGCCAATGTTACTGTTCCCCACTACTTCTTTGTACAACTGAAAGATACTCACTTGTCAGGTTCAGTTTCAGGACTTCATTCTAAAGTCTGGCCTCTGCTCCTTGAGTCTTCACTTCAGCAGCTGTCCTATCAAGAAGGTCTTGGGCTCATCTTTCCAGGTATCCCAAATGCTATGTATCTTTTAGTTGCCCTGAAAGATTTTCTCATACTCACATTAGATTGTGTTGTTTCTCTGGCTTGTCCTCAAATAATTCTGATGCATGTCTTATGCTTGCTATTAAATTATTAACAGCGGGAATGCAGAACAGATACTGTGTTTTGCTGCCCTTTAAAAATCTTGTGTGTTTATGATGCCAAGATCAGTCCCTTGGAAATACAGGTGTTAAATAATTATGTGATAACTGAGCATCAACTATAAATTGTTAATAAGAACAAGAACAATTTGGAGCTGTTATTTCACTTGTCACATACCCTTGCTATTTTCTGTATGTACTTAAGTTTACAAGGTAAACATGCTGAACATAGCATTTGTTATTCCTTTGGTAAGATCAACTTGAGTACAGTCATTATTCCTTAGCTGCAGTGTGCTTTTCAGAGAATGGATGGCTGGGGTCAAACCATCCTGTCCCTATGTACTAGCTTAATTCATTGTTAATTAAAATTACATAACCAGCCTAAAAACAATTTTCCTCATATAAAATGAGTGGAAGGAGGACATCTATTTCTATGACCGTTCTGAAGAAATGCTTTAACACTAGCTTCGTTGCATCATATGTACATACTAAATACCCCACAATAATTATATTATTCTGATTCCTTTGAGATAGAATTTAGGTTCAAAGTACGACCTGCCCTAGCTATACTTTCCAGTCGTATTTCTAAGTCTAAGATATCTTTGACTTGGGATCTCAACAAACAGATTTTTAAACCATCAACATATTCCTGCTATTTGAACCTAAGAAGGAGAACATGTTCTTCTTCTTATTTTTTTACATTTTAGTGGTAGGAAATACATACTCATTCATGGTTCCACTCCAGACTTAAAAATATGTGGGAAGTGATGGTTGTGTTTGAAGGCAGATTAGCAAGACCAGAAGATGGATCTGAATTATTCCTTGGAAATTTACATTGATTCCAGACAAGTTGCCCTTCATTTAAGTTTTAGATTATTTTCTTCTCCAAAGAAAACCTATTTTCCTCCTTAGAAATGATGAGCAATACAGAAAAACTGAGAGAATGTTGAAGTTCAATTGATAAAATTATCTTCCAGACCTGTTAAAAACAATCATATGCAGCTGCCTTACCATCTCTTCCAATTCAGTTCGGGACAATAAGAAAATTGCAAGCAGGGGTTGACTTGTGCATCATTTGTGCATCTGTGTGTCATTTCACATGTGTGTGTGTGTATGTATGTGTGTGTGTGTGTAAACATGAGGATGCATTTATCTATGCAAGTGTAAGTTTGTATGTCTGGCTGGAAACAGGGCTAGTGAAAAATCAGCCTAAATGGTGAAAGCGCAGAAGGACGTTTCCATGGTGGAAGGACAGATCTGATTTTAAGCTGTTAATTTTCTCCGGTATGTTCCAACACACTGCCAGGGACATATAAAGTTTCTCCCTTGTGAATGTTATTATACTGTTCTACATTTTGCTGGAGTCAATGACTACAGCATCTTTGAGAGTAATTATTTCTTCCTATCAGAAGGAAACTGCACTCTGCTGTGTACATTTGGGATTTTCTTTCATCCAGTGGCCTTCTTCCCAGGCCCTAAGAGTTTCCACAAGTGGGTTTGTCTAATCCTCTCTCTACCACACATGGCCTGATGCTGTGTTTTTGTTATTATGGTCATTTTTGCACTTTCTCCTTTCTTTATAGATTTCACACACAGTGAAATTACTGTCTATCCTTCAAAGTTTGAGTTTCACCTTTTAGTGTAAAACCATTTCTTTTCCTCCTCCTTCCCAAATTCACTCTTCTGGAAATTGAAATTTACTTCTTTGCTAAACTGAAAGTCATGCCAAACCCTCAAATAGCTGAGGGATCATAATTCAGAAGCCGCCGGTTAGTCTCTTGTATGCAAAGTCTGTAGATGTAACCAGAGGCCCTGGGATAAGTCAGGAAATCAGCAGGAAGATACTGAACATGACTGAAAGAACTTTCCAGAAAAATGCCCGGTAAAAGCACTCTCCATATGGTAATACAGACTGTGTCCCTTTCAGGTAGGCAAACTTTCTTTTGCAATTAGATAAGTGAGTTCCTGAGACAGAACACTTGTTTCCTTCCTCACATACGATTTAAGAGTACTGGACTGGGGTTTAAAAGATTTAAATTCTAGTCCCTGCTGAAAAATTAACTGACTGTGACCTTGGGAAAGTTATATTCTTGCTTAGCTTGTTTCCTCATCTGCAATTTTAGGGGATTCTGAGGAATGATCTCTGTGGCCTGGCCTAGCTCTAGAATCTTGTGAATTGGCCCCACGACCTTTTCAATAGGGAACTTCTTTCCAGGTTTAAAAAAAAAAGAAAGAAAAAGAAAGAAAGACAATCAGAAGGGGCTTGTGTTTGTTGAGTTTTGTTTTCAAGTGTGTAGGTTCTTCATCCTTTTAGATTTTGAAGTAAGGAGGTCAGGTCTGGCTGGCGCCATATTGGCCACATGGTGGAAGATATGGTCTGGCATCTTGTTTTCATGTTGGGGGAGGGAAATCCACAGCCCCCAATCACCTGCCTCTGGGCGTGCCCAGACCCCTGGAGGCAGGGACAGGCACTTGGCTGATAGGTTACTGAATCTGTCAATCCAGTGCCTGGGACTAGGAATTTCCTGAGGATCTGCCCCTGAGCCCACCTATTTAGGCCCAGACTAGCCTAGCTGTGAGGACTCCATGCCATGTGGGTCTCCGTGATCTTGTCCTGTGACCTGTCTCCTGGCTCGTCTCCAGTCAGAATGGCCTCCCAGTTCAGCTCTCCATTAGAGCTGAATTGGCTTGTAGGTATTGTTTTTGTTCTTTCTTTCCTCTTTAGCATGTTTCCTAGCTGTGTTATGTGTATTTGTGTGCTGCAGGCCTTTGTAACAACTGGCGTCCTGCAGTCCATTAACAGTATAATAAAGACTCCAGTATTCTATAATTTAAAATGTGGCTTCTGGGATGATTTACTTTACAACAATTTCACCATTTATAAAATAATTTTAAAAAATAGACGGATGGCCCCTGGGATCTGTGAAAAAAGTTTCACATGAAATGCTATGCATAGCAGCCCGCTTCTCATTTTAACCCTCCAAAAATATCTACTGGTAGCAAACAAGTGTAGATATGACAAAACCTATCTCTGACTCATTACCATCGGAATGGCTGCAGTCTTCCCCATTGATGCTCCTTTGCTACAAGAGCTGTAGTTTAAATAAGACCTGAAAAACAGGGCCTGGTATTAGAATGACATTTTGTTGCCCCTTGATTGCTCCCCATGTGGTACCTAGAGTTGAATGGAGAAGTTTTGAAGAGTACCTCTCATTCCCAATTGTATGTTGATCATCCCTCCTCCCTGCAGGATAAAATTAGCTCACATGTTTTCATGATGGAAACATAGACATTTTTACCATACATTTTACCATACATCTGTGATGGGTGACTGAATGGTGGATGAGACACAGAACAGTGAATACAAGCCTGTTGATGAGTAGCAGGGCAGAAAGTCAAGGAAGAGGAACTGTGATGGAAGGGCTTACAAGTAAAATGAAGTCAAAGGAGTTGGTAAAAGTAGGGACCAAAGACAAGAGGAATGAACAGCTGGTGAAAGAGGGATTTGTATTAGGTGAGGCTCTAGGAGCCACTGAAAGAAGAGTTATTATCAAGATATAAAAGGGTTGAAGCACTTGAGGCTGTCTAAAGGGAGCTGTACAGAAAATAAACAAGAGGGATTACCAGTTTCTGTCCCTACTTTACTTCATGGAAACTAAAAAAAAAAAAAGACAAAAATAATAATTGAAAAGGGGTTGGTTTAGGAGTACTTTATACAACATATTTATCCTCAGAGTATATAGATTTTATAGTTTATTTTTAACAAAACTAGCTGAATATGCTAGTGATGAAACAAAAGGGCCAGAAAACCATGTTAATAATGGATACCTAATTACTGAATGACTTTTTCCTTAGCATTTTCATATACAGATGACTTAATATTTTTCCCATGAATGAGCCACTTCTCATATGATGAAAATCAATTTACATACCCAACACTGTGATATGGGGTTTTGTAAGATAAGAAGGAAAGTATGTGCTTAAGCCTTTTAGAATTGAACAATTTAAGTATAGTGGAAGAAAATAGATAAACTTGTTAGATTAATTACCAACATAAGATTAAAAAGGCCAGCCATTATTTATATTCTAAGAGCACAAATGTATCTACTCTTAGCAATCATCATTCAGTAACATCCAACTACATTAAATAGATTTATCTGGAAGTTGAGCATGGACCTCAAACTTTAAAACAAAATGGAACTCCTGACCCATACGTTTTGATCATCTACTTCTTCTGTGATTTCTCTTTCATCCAATATTCCACAGTCCTTCCTATTGCCATGTCTGGAGTCTGAAAGTCTACACTATTGAAAAATCTAGTCTGACATTTGTGTATCTTCTCTCAACTCCTCCTGGTCCTTGCCCAGTTTGATTATATCCCCTTGCTTTATATTGCTTGAACACTCCCTTCTGTTGCTCTTACAATAAAGTTCAAATAGAAAGTTCCTTAGGGATTTAGTTTTTCATCCCACAGCTCTCCCAATCTGTGTGTTAGGTAACTTCCGATATGAAGTCCAGGGAGCATTTCAATACCTCCTTATGTCCACTTGACTTTGAACTAAGACAAATCAATTGTGCTTCAAGAGATCAAACTTTGATTTTTCCTTGATGAATGTCTTAGTTTTCTTTTATGACCCCTAAGTTGTATTTTTATATGCTTCTAATATTAAACACAGTGTATTCAGTGCTATGAAAGATGGACTACTGCAAGAGCTCATATTATAAGCAGGAAAATGTTCATTTTGGTGTAGTTTAGGCAATAAAGAGCCATTTCCTCAGCTAAACTTTCCTCATGTTTCTTTGACTGAACTCCTGAGCTTCAAATGGTTCCACACTTTTTCTCTTAATGGAATGTTTACATGTGAGCAACCTCATCACTTAACCTATATTGCTGCAATTATGACAGCAATTGTTAAAAAGTAGACATTTCATGCAGTAATGGATTGCAGTAAAGGATTTAAAAGATGAGACTAGTTGGAAAAGATTGAAATTTGGGAGCTATTTTAATTACTGTAGACATTTCTCTTTGCTCCCTTTCTTGTATTACAATCTTTCATAGTGGGAATGAGTTTTTCACCTCCGGTTTTTGTTATTGTTGTTGCTTTTTGCTATCTGCTCTCTATATTTTCTCTCCATCTTCCATGGAATTGTTTCTTCTGCGCTATGTATATATGGTTGTAGAATTCAACTGGAAAATACTTTGTCTTCCTTTACTTTTTCTGTTTGCTAGAATTAATTGAGCTTCTAGTATATTTCACACACAAAGCACAGGGTATCAGTGGTTATTCCAATTTCATTCTTAACTACTCTCAGAAGTAAATTCTGTCCTTCATTGACATTTTTGCATATGAATCAACTGAAGCCTGTGGAGTTTAAAAAATTTATCTAAAATCATACAGCGAGCATGCAACAAAAGGCAAAGCAATCTTTGCAGAACTGGGCCTCCACAAGAGAACTTTGTTACCTACAATAGAATTACGATACTTAATTTTGTTTAAAATGATTTATTTTCTCTACCAAATGATAAGGGAATAGTGCATGTAGTTAATTCCCAAAAGGAAATGGAAAAATAATATGGAAAGGAAAAATGGTGAAACCTGAGAAGATTCTGAGAAAGCAATTTGAATCTATCTTAGTTGTGATCTAGTTACCACGGACGTCTAAATCAAGTCCTCTAGACTCGGGGATTGCAGCCAATTGTACTCTATGGCTTAAAATTCTGCCATAAATTTTCTTCATCTCAAGACTTCTTACAAGCCTCGTACACACCTCTTTTGTGGTTAAGCTTGAGCATAAACACCACAAAACAGCAGACACATGTAAAATACACACACAAAGACTCTGTGCTCGCACAACTCGCAGTGACCCTCTCAAGTTACCAGAGTTTGCAGAACGAAAAAAAAAAAAAAAAGGCTTGTGCTCCCAAGAAGTTCCACTTTGCTGAATTTCTTTAACTCAGGTTTTGCTTCATTAAAATACAGCAAAGCCTTTTGAGTTAAACACACCATTGTTAGATCTTTATTTTGTCAGCTATAAGCAACTTGTGGATCCTTAACTGTGTTTGAAGATCTCTGGATCATTGCCGGATTGTTGACATACGGGATACCCCATATATGTCAACGCAACAATGGAAATAAAATTGAAACATTGCTTTGTGTTTTTGAGGTAGGTTTTCAATATGTAACCCAGTTGACCATGAACTTGTGATCTCCTTGCTGCTGCCTTCAAACTGTGTAATAAGAATTGCTGACTGTAAGGAATCTTGTGCTGACATTAAACACCAAAGAGAAGGTTAAGGTGCAAAGATATGTTGTATAGATGAGTTTCTAGAGTAAGGGGAAAAAACTGGATCTTTTCATAATGCCTGCTTAGATTACTGTAATTCCTGTATTTGAGACCCAGCACCACAAAACCAAATCAAAATGTTTCACTGATCAAGACTAACGTACAACCACCTATGTATAATAAATTTAAAAACATGTATTTATTACAGAGACTGATGAAGGTCCCACATATTAGAACGTTCTTTATATTCAACCTTGGAATACTTATTCAAATGGAATACTTAAACCTGAAAAATTAATGTAGAGAAAAGTTATATGTTCTCCGTGTTTCAAATACTAGGCAGATTGTGTTATCAGTGATAACATATCGAAATATATTTTACCCTCTCTCTACAAATTCATAGTAAGTAGAGAATATGTCCAGTTCTGTTGAACCTGACTGCAGCCCATGAGAATAGAGTGGCCTCCATGTTTGTCTGTGATTTCAGTAATTTAAATGTCATCACACACTGTCTCATCTCACACCAATGTTCAGTTTGCAAACTGTAAATGTGTAATTAAGAATAAAAGCAGATGAATGGAATGTCTGAAACTTAGGAAGGCATAATGCAATTTGTTCTATAATCTTAGTTACTGGGCAAAGATTGCTACCATAAATTTCCATGAGTATTTTAATGCCAAACTCCAAAAGTAGAAAAAAAGTACAATGAATTCTAATGGTTTTATCTTCATTCAGACTTAACCATTATTATCTTAGAAATATTATCATTCCATCTACATTGTCATGTATTCCACAGTGATTGCACTGTATTTTGTTAATAATCAGTTTCTCTTTCACCATAGTATTTTATCTATAAGTTTGCAATATGTATCTCTACATGATATTCTAAGACAGGGATACATAATATTGATCAATTAACTTACTTGTTTACTTATTTAGTGTTCTTGGAGTTTGAACTCAGATTTGCAAATTCCATACCTGCACTGTGTCCTTGAGGTATGTTTCCAGCATCCATGTTTTTGAATATGCCGTTACATAAAAGTTTTTTTTAATTTAATTTTATTTTATTTGTGAACATACTGTACAGAGGGGTTACAGTTACATGGGCAGGATAATGCGTACATTTCTTACCAAGCATTGCAGCCTCCTCCTTTGTTTACCCTTCACATCCCTTCCCAGCCTCCCCCCTCCCCCCCAATCCCAATCCTTCTCCTTCCCCCCCTTTGCCCCCCCCCACCGACGTTGTAAAGCTCGTTTTGGACATGACAACTTGTACTTCTCATTGTTGCAACAGGTCCACCTGTATCCTTAAACAACTGGTTTTTCCCCATCTCCTCCACAAGTTATACTGACATCAAATATAGTGACAGCAGGGGTTATACTGTGGGGGAGGGACATACAAAGCAACAAAGAGATAATCTTATACATGGGTTAGAAACACATGCAAGAAAGAAAAAAATTATACATAAAAGTTTTGTACTTGATTTATTCAAATAAGTCAATATCTTTCTCTGCCATTCATGTATTGAAGAAATCAGGTTATCTGTCAGAATGTCTTACAATCTGGATTTTGCTAAATATAGTCCCAAAAGTACTTTTAAATTCATTTTTTAAACCCTACAGAATAATTTTTTTTACGTAGTGTTTATCAATTTAAGTAGCAAAAGTAAAAAGACCTTTATCCCATGTTAGGTATATATCTGTATTCTCTATTCAAAAACATACTCTTTTTTTTAGTTTGTACCCCATGACAGCAGAGCAGAATGGAAACTGGATTTTTCATGGCTGAATAGTCAAATCAGTCTTGTTTTCAAACTTAGGAAAAGAGTCTCACTGAAGTCAGCCTACATTTGAAATTTCAGAATTATTTTCAAAGTCAACTGGTTCGAAGCCTGGGGTAGTCAGAGGCAAGCAGATTTCACATAGTCTGTATTGGCAATGAAAAATGTGGGGGGGAGCATAGGCAGAATTTTGGCTTCTTCAGTGGAAAGACTAGATCCTATTTAGAGACATGCATGATACGGTCTTTACTTGTTGAATAGTGATACACTTGACAATGGGAATTGCATCATGAATTTGAGTACAACTCATAATCTCGATTTTATTTACTCAATTTTATTCCAGTTTCCTCATCTGAATAATGAGTAGATGATCTTACCTCTTGAATATACACTCTAATATAGGTTGTACCTCCCTAGCACCATTAATATTAATTTGGACTAATAATCATTTTGTCTAGGTCTCCTAAAGGTACATGAGTACATTCCACTCTGGACTCTGGAGTTACAATATTACTTTGGCCAATAAAATATGGACAAAATTGATTTGGGTTATGTTTGTGACGTGGTGGCTCCCAACTCAAGGCATCATAGCTTTCAATGGGATTGTACAGTGAGCTAGAGATCCATAGGGACTATGAGAACTCATGGAGATTTGAGAATACTTTCCACTGTAACATGCCTGTTTATTCTGCTTGAAAAAAAATCAAGAAAGACGTACATTATTATACTTGTCTGGCGGTAGTGTAAATAAACAGAAAGACACACAATTGGAGTTTTAAATGAATGGAAAATAAGTACCAGTTTTCTCTGTACCAAACTTCTTCTTCAATGCATAGTACGCATCATCAACTAGACTGAATATCTTAACAAAACTTCAAATTATATAGAATAGGGACATTTTGGAATTTATAGCTGGTACAATACTTCACCGAATATTTGAAGCTAGAATTAAGAAAAAGGTGATAAATGACAAGTGTGAGATCTGTGAAATTAGACAAAAATACTTAATTTCTCCAAGTCTCAGAAAAATTCCTGGCCTGCCCTAATTTGGGCAGCAAGTGCTATAATTATATAATTGTCTTTGCTAACTATTGAGATTACTGTTAGCGTGATTGTTGATTTTAAAAAAATCTATAAAAGGTGCCAGAAAGGCAATATATAAATAAATTGAAGAGTGAAAGATAGATTATTTTTAAAGTAAAAGAATGAATATTAAGACAGATAAATAAGTGTGTTTTTGATGGTAAACACTAAAACAAAGTTACCAATATTTTCCAAATTCTATGAACATGCATTAGAAAAGTAGAGTACCTCATTTTCCAATCCAATTGCATTTCCTTTGCATCTTTTGTTTTCTCTCTCACATTTGGGAAAATATCTTTCAACATAATGTAGTTAAAAAGTACTTAAACATCAAGTCTGGATCTCATTCACACTTAAGGGAAAACAAAGGCAAAGTAAGAAGAAGACAATCATGATGGCTGTCCATTTCATTTTATGTGGCAGAATAGGTCTTAGCGAGGGTTGGGACTGGTGTTTCACACTGAGCTTATTTCCGGAGTTGGAGTGAGTGAGGCCAGGTTGCAGTGGCCACCATAGCCTGTATGCTGGGGAAACCACAGGAAACAAAGCAATTCACTACTGTCGGGGAGCTTCCTCCAGACAGGAGGCAGTGAAGGGCCTGGAGCATGAGGCTTGTCCTTGCAAGGAGAAGAATGTGAACTTAGAGAGAAGAGTGAATGAGCCCTGGGCAATGCTTTTGTGTTTGAGGAGAAACAGAGGCCAGAGAAAGTTCAAGTTCAAAGGAAGGGAGAGGGAAGAGATGAGACAAAATAGTACTGCAGTTGACTTGTATGGGTGTAAGGTGTGCATGTGTGTGTGTGTGTTTGTGGGCTTGAACTCAGAGTCTGGTCATTGTCCCATAGTTGTGTGTGTGTGTGTGTGTGTGTGTGTGTGTGTGTGTGTGTGTGTGTGTGTGTGTGTGTGTGTGTGTGTGTGTGTGTGTGTGTGTGTGTGTGTGTTTTAACTCAATGCTAATTGTCTACCACTTGAGCCATAGCTTGACATCTGTTTGTTTTGTGGTGAATTGGAGATAGTTTATACTTTCTTGTCCAGTCAGGGTTCAAACCATGGTCCTCAAATCTCAGCCTCCTGAGTAGCTAAGATTACAGCTATGATAAATTGGCACCTGGCTGGATTTTAGATTTTGATCTTAGCTATGCTATAACTTTGAGAGCCTATGACTGATCTCTTGAGAATGAACTCTGAAGGACACGTGTAAAGTAGAGAGGTAGGTAAGAAACATGTAGAATAATTCTTATAAGAATTGTTTTTTTTTCTAAGAGATCCAGAAGGAAGTGATTATGGTAGAAGTTGGAGCTAGTGGTAAGATTCTACACATATTTTGAAGATAGAATATACAGGGAGGAGAGCTAATGAGAAAATAAGGATGAGGAAATGATTCTTCATCCTTGGTCTTTCATGCAATTATTATTCTCAATTGAGGTTTAGATCCTTGCTTCATTGTATTTTTATCAGTTGTGATTTATCTGTTGAGCAATATACAATATCAGCTCCTTGAGAACATCATTTAATGTGATTCACACTGCTATATGCTCAACCACGTTCAGTGAGTTGCTGAGCAACAGGCAAGCTTCTAGAGGCGAAACCCTGAGCAAAGTAATTCCAACCTACTTGGAAATCAAATAAGGTTTACTATTAGTTTGATTGGCAGATAAAAGTGTTGCTCAAAGACACTTGAGGGTTGTTGATCAATTACCTTTCTGGGGGCAGCCAAGACAGTTTGGTTCAACTGTCCCTGGGACTTGAGTAAGCCAAGGATTCATTTCTTTATAGTGCTGAGTAGTAAAACATAGCTAAGGAATCGTGCATGCAGAATGTATTGGATTCATCACTCACAACTATGTCAGTGGATATTTATTGGCTCTTCCGTAGGCAAAGAGCTTTTGAACATAAGTGTCCATCTTCACCAAGCTCATTTCCTTAATGTTGTTATTGTTTTCTGGGCAAACATTGACAAATGATGTTCCAAGTTTTCCTCCAAGGCAGAGTTGGGTGACTACCACCTTCAATTCATGTATTAACAACAATATAGAGCCATTCCGAGGTGATGCTAAGCTACCATAGTTTAGGCTCGGCCCAGGATGTGGTTTTGGTTCATCTCATTGCACGTTAACAATCTTCTTTGAGTAACGTTGATTACTTTGTATGGATGCTTGGCAGTTATTATTACTATAACATATTTCAATTTTACAATTTCTGTTTGCATAAATTATGTTTATCTCCTCCCATTTGATTATTTCACATTAAATGTCTTGTTAACAACAGTGGGCCCTAGTAACAGAAAGGTAGGCTGAGATTGGCTCTCTGAGGAATGAATTGAAAAAAATCAGTAGTTATTTTTTTTCATTACTCAATAGCAAACTGTTCTTTAGGGTAGTTTTTTACATTATTAATGATTTTTTTAAGTAAATGGAAGGTGATACTGTAACCCCATGGTTGAACCAAATTAGATGAATAGTCATTTAGCTTCATGAAGACAAGGGGCAAGTCAGAGAGTGATCTCAGAAATACACTGAAAATTAGATGGTAGAGCATAGTGTCAAATGGAAATCAGCCAATGTATGGATTGGTTGGAGATCCTAAAATGATGATTTATCAGTCTACTGGATAGTATGTGATGCAGAATGACACCAGAAGACAAGAAAACTAAAAGACTTGTGTATTCTAACAGCAACAGAAATTTGTTATCACCTGAATAATAATAACAGTGACAAGTATCATACTCAATTATTTCCTTCAAAAGGTATTTACATATGACCATATAAGATGATGCTAAGGAAAATGAACCCCAGATATGGACAAAGAGGTCTTTCTTTGTTGTTGGTGTTTTTAATGTACTACGTGATTTTCTTTGGTTTCCTTTTTATACTCTTCTCCCTGTGGTATATCCTCTGTTGTTATTGTACTTGATTTTGGTACCCCACAACTTGTATATACATTTATCTAATTTGGGGAAGAGGAATAATAAAATGCTAAAACAAGGATACAGGATGACCCACTGCAACAATGATACTCACAAGATACCATGTTGGAAATTTCACCCCACAATTTCATGTGGGGTGTGGGGGGGTGGTGGGAGATGGAGAGGAGCAAGGATGGTGGGGAGGGAAGGGATAATAGGAGAAAAACAAAGGAGGGGATAAAAATCCTCAACAAGAAATATACTTATTACCTTTCTCATGTAACTGTAACCCCTCTACACAGCATCTTTATAATAAAATAAAATCAAGGATTGGTCATTCCATGGAATAAATATACTTATCTGTGTTGCCATGTTTATTTACCTGAGACATGCTTAATGAAATCTGAAAGATCTTTTGATATGCTCTGGAACCAGCCTAGGGTAGTGTGTGGTCTTCAGAAACGAGGAAAGTCATTGGTACTTGCTGACTGAGAGAGTCAACACAAAGTCACTTTCCCAGTGACAAAGGATCATTACCTTAATGTGAGCCCAACACTGATATGTCTCCAGGTAGTCATGGGAATCTTGATTTTACATCTTATTTTCTTATATACACAAATAATTTCTTTGATAATCAGAGAGGGAAGCAGATTATTTTGGTGTGTCTCCTGTATTTTAGCAATCGAGAACATGATAATAATCTAGCTAAAATATGTTTTTTCTACCTAGATACACTAAGATTTTTCACAATGAAATTTGTACACAATCCAAAAAAGCATTTAAAACAATGAATAGTCAAGGACTTCAGTTTGGGGACAGAAAACCAATACAAATTAAATTAAATGGAAGTTTTTGGGCCTACAATTTTATTCTACTTTCATCTATTTATTTGATTTGGCCCATTTCCTTTGGTTTCTCCCCAGTTAATTCTTATTTTTTTTTATTACCGGATATCTCTGTGTATTCTGAGTTGTTCGTTCTCCATTGATCTTTCATGCTTCATTTATTTGTCTCTCAATCCAACATAAACCTTCTAATTACTTGAGGCTATTTGGTGCCTGAAGAACCTTGTAATGACATTATTCTTCAGTTCTTAGACCATGTCACTATCCATCAACTTTTCTTGTTCCTGTCCTCTTATATTTTTTCCTCAAATTCTGGGCATAAAATAAACTTGGAGGTTTATACTATCAGCTGGGCAGTGGAGACAATATCGATAAATGTACTATAGCTATCATGCCAGATTTAAAAGTATATATGTTTTATATTCTCTCTTTCTCAAAACTCAATCTTTTCCTCTAATGCGTTAATGTTTTAGATAGTGCTGCAGGGGTTAGGGAGAGGGCATGAATAGATTAAACAACTAGCATTTCTTTTAATGTCAGAGATTTCTCCATGCATAATTTATCATTGAAAGTAAGAGGAGACCCTGTCTTTGCTCACCCAAGAGTTCAGTATAAGTATTCAGTAAGTGATCATTGCTGTGATGACGTAAGGTCAGATGATTCTATCATCCTTTAGGTTGTCTGACTGATTCAGGTAGATGAAAAAAAAGAGAAATATGGAGATGATAACATCATTTCCACCATCATCAATAACTAGTCATAAGGCATACTCTACATGCAAATGTTACTGGGAAACTTAATTATTTTGGAAAACACAGTCCCAGTGTACAGGGCTGATTTTAGTTCTTGAGATCAAGGAGGAGGCAGAAGACAAATCCAGCATTGCACAATCTGTAATTTATTAGTGATTTATGAAACAAAGCATATGTTTGGAGCCAGGAAAACAAGTAGATCCCTGTACCTCATGGCAGAAGTAGGTGTTTATGTGGTAAACTAGACAAAGTTTGTCTTCAGCCAAGTGGAATGTACTTGGCCTTTCTCAATAAGTATTACTATGCCCAACACCACTTAAGAAGTAGACCAAGAATCAGCATCTAATACAAATACGCTCTGTCTTAGTGGCTTTGTCTTGTAAGGCTTGTAATGTGGGCCAGAGCCCGTGGCAGATAAAGTTGTGGTTATAACCAGATAAATGAATACAGTGGTTAGAATCTGGCTTCCTGTAATTGTCCCTGGATTGGTAATTGCTTTGTGTCAACAGAGGAAAACATAAATCTTTAGGCAGTATGCTTTCTGGGCCACAGAGAAATTACCATCTCTGAGTAGTTTCTGACTTTCCTTCCAAGTGCTCCTCTTAACCACCCTGAATACTCCATTCATTTGAATTCAAGATTTTCCCAGCAAGCATTTCAAAGTGGTCAAGCCTCTACTCACTGCCTGCTTGCTTCCACAGTTTCAAGTAATTACAAAGTAACAAGTCTATTTCTGAGATCTGATTTTATAAATAAGTCTATTTCCTGATCCTATTTAAAAAATGTCCAAAGCCAGGTAATTTAAAAAGAGTAGAAGCTTTTTGTTATGTCCCTTCTCATCTCCAAATTATAAAAATGTGTATGCAAGATGCAGGGCACCAGAATCAAATACAGTGACACAGGGTTATACTGTGGGGGAAGAGCATACAAAAGAACCAAAAAAAAATCACATAGTACATAATAAATACCTTAAAAACAATAAAAGGATTCAGGTTGACCCATTATAACAATGAGATGTACAAGACACCATGTTGAAAATGAACTTCACAACTTGGGGGGAGAGGGAGAGGAGTTGGGGAGGTTGGGTGGGAAGGGATGGTAGGGGAGAAACAAAGGAGCAGGTAACAATGCTCGATAGGAAATGTACTCATTACCTTACTCATGTAACTGTAACTGCTCTGTACAGTATTTTTACAATAAAAAAGTGAAAAAATAAACAGTAGAAGCTGATTTGGATCTTGGTACCAGTGCCTGGTGAAGTCTGAGAGCATGACAGTGCTAGGCATGGCATCTGTTTGGCCAAGTAGGAGGCCATTTGTGCTGTAACTGTACCATAGACAATGGTATCAGCAGTGAGACAGAATAAGCAAGCTAACGCTAGCTTTTTCCCTGGTTGTATAAAGCCATTAATTTGATATGATCATAGGTGCTACTTCTTACTACCTCATTGAATCCTAATTACCACCTCAAGGGCCCCATCTCTGACCTAATGTGGCAATTAAGTTTCTAGCATTCAAACTTTTGCCCATTAAAACTTCTGGCACATTAAAATTCTAACATCAATCAAATATCATTACGATATTTAAAGAAAGATTATGCTCATCCTAAATGGAACTGGACATTGAAGAAGCACAGAGAAGGGCCGTAGCTTCCATGTGCAGTAAGTTTCTGTAAACTACTGGTAGTGATAAGGCACAGTAGTCTGTAATTCCAACTGCCAGCATCTCACCTGTTGCTGGATCCTTTAAGCCTTCACCCAAGATAATTGGTAACAATTCACTTAAGGTTTTTCTTTCCAAGTAAGCCATGAAGATGAGGGCCCTATTCATGTCAATATGAATATTTCAGGTGTTAATTAATAATATTTTTCAATATAAACTGTTAGATGTCTTTCTTGGTTAATGATTACACTCTTGCTATACAGATAATATAATGCTCAGAATCTATAGATGTAAGGGTCAGATTCTGGTCTGAAATAAATTGAGTAAGTAAACAAATGAGAAATTCTTACATAGACATTTTGGAAGAAAGCTTATTTGCTTTCCTCGAGTTTATAAAAATTTCCCCTGTAATACTGTAATGACATACATTAGATCATTTTACTCTAAATTTTAGAAAAAATAGCTTTCCCTTAATATCACAGTAATTTCATTGGCCTAAATGAAAACAGTAAAATAATAATAATAATAATAATAATAATAATAATAATAATAATAATAATAATAATAATTTGAATCATAATGGTCAAGAATACCAATGACATGATCCAAGCTTTATTTCTCTATTAAATTTTAACCTTTATAAAAATTTAAACTAGCATGATACATTATTTACCAACACATGTATTCCTGAATGCACTTTGTAGACTATATAAAAGCAGATAGCTGCAATAACGATAACATTCTTTTACCCTTAGCCCATAAAGAAAATGTTTGCTTTATTGCGTGTTACCTGCCCTGACCAACTGTCAATTTGAGTTAGCCTCAAAGAGGTCAACTATATTAAGTGAAACAGCTCATTTTTTTCTTTAAAAAAGCAAAACCATTATTGTGTTCGTGAAAGTCAACATTCTTGTACTTCTTTTTTCTGTGTTTTAATAGAAGCATCCCTTCTGAATTTTCATAGGGTCTAATTACAGATACTCCTAGCTCTCCAGAACCTCATGTGGTCTAAGGGACTACTCTGGATTTGTGATGGCTAGTTCATGCCCCAGAGGAGGAAGTAAGTGTGAGTAATCACCATGTATGCTATAAAACACCTGCAGGAAGCTGAGTGCTTTCGCCTCATGTGAGCATGCGCTCTAGACGGAGATTAGACCTTGCCCCCCAATTCAGTCATTCTTATCATTAGTGGGAATCCAACTCTCTCTAGCTTTTCATCACTCCTACTCACCCTGGGGACCTGCTCACACTCATTTGCCAAGAATGTCAGAGGTTTTACTTTCAGGCTGATGGAAATCAGACATAGTCTCTATCTATTCCATGAAAAACACTCACGATGCCAATATCAGAACACTGGTGGGCAAGATAGCTTCTGGCTCTAATTTGATGGCCAGAATATTGAAACTCTATAAGCACTTAATGTAGGAAAATCACATATGGTCTTAACTATCTGGGAAACTTATCAATCCAGCCTTCAGTTCAGTGTGCAAAGCCCCATATTCTCATCATCATGTTCTTGTATTATCTAGAATATTCGCTGCTAGTCAATTTTGCAGCTATATTTTTCCTTTTGGTCTGTAGCGTGAATGAGCTTCTCTATAAAAATTTAAGAAACAAAAATAAAAATAAGACGAAAACATACGTAAGAGGTTAGGGAAGAGAGAATCGTTTTTATCGGATATCTGGCATACCATATATAGTTTATATCTACCAGCTGTTTTCAGTTCCCTGGCCAGTCAGGGAGGTACATGCAGTTAGTCCTAATTATAGAAAACAAAACTGGAGTTTCAGCGGTGACAGGGAATATCATGCTAATAAGAAAAACACCCTATGCTTTGTGACCAACACATTTTTCCCACAATAAAAACCTCTAAATGCACTTAAGTAATCATTGGAATAATTTTTCGTTGCAAATTTAAAAACAAGATTTACCATGAGTTAGAATATCTATTAAACATGTGGTGATGAATCTCCTGATGAGAACAAGTCCTGAATGATTGAACAATGTTTGAAGAGCCTAGAAACATTAAAGAAACTAGATAGAAAGATTTGAGTTTGGCCAAAGATACCTTCTAAGCTTTGAGTGTGAGGAGAAATAAATAGCATGATCCAGTTTGTGCTTCAAAGAACATTGTGGAAACCAGAAACATAGTAATTAATCTTCTAATAATTGGGACAAAAGGTAATGACATGCTCAATTCAAATTACTAGTCTATATAAGTTTATCTGGGGGAAATATACTGATTTTGTTAGGTATTTGAGAATTAAAATATATTACAGTTGAGGCAATCAACTCACATACATTTTATGGAAACCATTTGTTTTATCTTTAGATAGCAATATATACACAGGAAGGGGCAAAAATATATAAGGGCAAATGTAAAATATCCGTGCACCCTCTCCAAGAGTGAACAAAGCATGTAACTCTAAGTAATACCATTTTGAAGGAAAAATGTAAATTTATCCGTATTTCAAACTATGTTACAAATTGATTATAATGAATCATAATTATACAGAAGCAATAATGCCATGAAACCACTTGGAGAAATTAAGAGTATAGTTACAGTTTCCTGGGCTTCAAAATGACCTTTTCAAGTTATGCAAAAACCAATACCATAAAAAACAAGATTTAATACAGTTTTCCTTTTCATATTTCTATTTGCTAAAGTTCAGACAATTAATGAGGAGAATGAGGAGTAGGAAGCTTATCCAAAAACTCGTGTGTGATGCGTGAGGCCTGATCAAGACAGTTCTACAATCTTCACCTAAAAGTGTCTTGGTAGATAAATATGGTATTGCTGAACTCTAACTGGTCATGCTGTTTCTGGCCCGTCATCTAGTTAGATGGAGAGTGAGGAGGACTCAGTATCATCCACATGTAATGAAAAGCTAACAATAGCAAAGATGCTTTAGAGGAGAGTTTCCTCAAATCTTGAGCAGATGTGAGGGAGATTTCAACCCAGGAAGCCAAAGGTGGAAGAAAAATCATGCAAGGTAACAGGACAAAATACATATACCTTTAAGAGGGATCCTAGAGAAGGTTGCTGAAGGGCCAGTCACCTGATGTTCACCTGAAAACACAATATGGTGCTGGCCAAGTCCTCTATCTTAAAAGGAATGTAATGTGATGGAATCTAGGCAGATAATAAACATGTTGCAACATCTCCCAGTATGTACCAGTTCAGGGCCAGATGCAACTGACCTTTTTTTTTTTTTTTTTTAAAGAAACCTTCCATCTAGATATCACAAAAAGTATGGTAGTCTTTCCTTTTATAATACTAAGCTTATGTCCATATATTCTTCTCCCTCTTTACCCTTTCTCCTCCTAATAATTAATTTGTTATATTCAATCTTAAGTAAAACCATATCTGAGGCCTTTTATATAATTGCTCTTTACCAAGGCTCTTTCCTTTATCTATGTCATTGTATTTTTATCATGAAAAAATCAGTTAGGTACGCTTGTAATCTCAGTATTCAGAAGGAGACCGAGTCAAGATGACGTAAGTTCTAGGTCAGACAGATATCTACAGTGAGACCCTGTTTGTTTTTCCTTTCTCTCAAATGTGTGATGCTATGAAAAAGATGGTGTAGTATTTTTTGCATTTATTTCTGCATCCGGATTTACCATGATGCTTCCCATATATTACAGATGAATAAAAAGTATCTATGCACATAACAGAAGTGTGTTCCCTGTAATTCTCATTACAACAGGTCCCTGTTTTAAAAATACCATAGAAAATGAATACATTCTGACTGATGTACTTATGGAAGAATATTGTTGAATGACTATATATCTTGAGTCTACTTTAACAACTTTCCTCTAAAACTAAACTCTCTATTTTATTTTCATTGCTGTGTCTTATATTGTACATAGAAGTGAATTTCATCATGACATTTGCACACCTGTTCCCCTCAATTCCCCACCCTATCACTTCCTTATCTCTCCTACTTTCTTCTTTTTATTTACCCTCTCTAGTTTTCTTCCTTCCTTCATTTTCAACATTATCTTTCTCTGTACCTGTGGACAGGGTGTATGGATGTATGTGTGTGTGTGGGGGGAGTGTATGTTTCTACATGGTCAGATTTAAGCTTCCTGAGGAAACGTTGTTCCATATCTGAATTTCCAGAAAGATTCAATTGCATTTCCTCACAAATGGTTAATGATCCCCCAATCTTTAGCTTTTTCTGAAGAGAAATAGAATGAGCTTTAAAGTGGGGTTTTCACATCTCATATTTTACCTACTTCTCATGTCTCTAGCTTACAGTACTGAGTACCTATGGAGGAACAATTACTTATCCTATTCCCACAGTCAAGCTGAAATGGAAATTCTACTCCGATTTTATTCCTGACATACCTATTTTGGCTGTTCTTGAAAAATACAGTTGTTATATCTAAGCTGGTTGTTGTAATTATATTTTTGTTGGCTTTCTTCATTATATTTCTTCTCCAGATGGTCCACAATTTAGGTTTTGGCTTCCCTCCTAATATCAAACTATCAGAATATTACACTATCTTCTTTTAAAAACAAATTTCAATTGGTTTATTATTTGCCAACGGTTAAAACTTTCAAAGTCCTTCTCCTGGGGCCCTTCGTATCTCTGTGATTTTATGATGGAGGGGCCTCTCATGGGAGATCCTGTTTTTCATTTGAGTCTGAACAAAGTTCTGGCAAAAACTTTGATAACATGGATTAGATTTTGACATCCTTACTTTTATATGAAACATATTAAAAAAGCATTCTTGTCTGAAAATCTGGCTGAATTGTAACTCAAGAACTACCTGAATAATGACATGAACTGCAAAACAAGGCCTTTCCTTATAAAACAACTAAGAATAATGATGCACATCAAGGAAGCTTTGGAGAGTTTTCTGATTCTTTTCAGAACATATAGAAATGCTGAAGGACATTTATATCCATATTCTCTTAAACACGAAGAGTTTAATATATATGTGCCAAGTTCTTATACTTTAGATTCTCCTTTTAGAAAAATAGAAATCAGCCAGTTGCTGGTGGCTCATGTCTGTAATCCCAGCTACTCAGGAAGCTGAGATCTGAGGATCACAATTTAAAGCCAGCCCAGGTAGCAAAGTCCATCATACTCTTATCTCTAACTAACTACCAAAAAAGCCAGAGGTAGAACTGTAGATAAAATAGTTCAGTGATAGTCTTGACCAAAAAAAATCTCAGGGACAGCACCCAGGCCCTAAATTCAAGCCATAGACTGACACACACACACACACACACACACACACACACACACACACACACACACACACACACACACACACACACACACACACACACACACACACACACACACACACACACACACACACACACACACACACACACACACACACGAAAAAATACTAATACTCATCCTATTTTCTCCCCAAAGTTGAAATGGCTTAGGTTATTTAAGCATGTACAATAGTGATGAATGGATTAAAAACTATTTTATAGATGATTAGTTATATCTATTAACAATAGTGTTATGTGTTTGCATTTTTTTTTTGTCAGTCGTGGGGCTTGAACTCTGGGCCTGTGTGCTGTACCTTAGCTCTTCAGCTCAAGGCTAGAGCTCTGTCACTGGAGCCACAGCACCACTTCCAGTTTTCTGACTGGTTTATTAGAGATAAGAGTTTCACAGACTTTCCTGCCCTGGCTGGTTTTGAACCACAGTCCTCAGATCTCAGCCTCCTGAGAAGCTAACATTACAGGTGTGAGCCACTGGCACCCGGCTGTGTTTGCATTGTTATACAGTGCTATTCACTGTTTTATTAATTGCTAGCCATCAACAGAAAATTTCTAAGCATTTATATATAATTAGTAGGATTTTCCACTAAAGAATGATATTCTAACTTCTCTTTCTAAAGAAAATGAGTAGTAGACCCCCAAATCACTAGCATTTCTTTACACAGGTACTTTCATACTGCTCATGAACAGAAATGTTACACATTGAAGCATTATTCTTGGTGAGCATTTCAAACCCTGACAATTTAGCAATGAAGCAGCAACTAGAAAATAGATGGATTCGGGCCCCAGTGGAACCAGGGTATGCATCTCGAGTTTAGCCGGGCGCCAGTGGCTCAAGCTTGTAATCCTAGCTACTCAGGAGGCTGAGATCTGAGGATCATAGTTCAAAGTCAGCTTGGCAGGAAAGTCCGTGAAACTCTTATCTCCAATAAACCACCAGAAAACCGGAAGTGAGGCTGTAGCTCAATTGTTAGAGCTCTCGCCATGAGCTGAAGAGCTGAGGGACAGCGATCAAGCCCAGAGTTCAAGGCCTACGACCAACAAAAAAAAAGAAAAGAAAAGAAAGAAAATAGATGGAAATTCCTGTCAAGAGAAAAGAAAGAAGAAACAGAGAGAGTGGAGTAAGATAAGCTCCAGTGGCTTCTAGGGAGGGAGGTACCAAAGGGGAAAAAAATCTTTCTGGGAGAGGACTTCTTGTCAATGTTAATAACATACTGACACCCAGTCATTCACTTCAAAACTAGCTGTCTTCATGGCTAGAGGAACTTTTCAGTCACTGAAAGAGATGTTTCTAAGGTGTCACACAGTTCTATGTCAGTATGATAATAGATTCTACTACTGAATGCATGGGGAATCTGAGGATTCCACCTCACATCCTCGTTTACATCTATGTATATTTCACCACTAGCATAATGCCTGGCTCATTTCTTTTGAGGCAGTGCTGGATATGTAGATTAAATGAGTGAAAGAATGAATGTGAAAAGCAAATAATTCTAAGTGTTTAGACATGCAATCCACAAATTAAAAATGTTTACTAAACAGATAATGATTGAGAATCCTAAGTAAATCATCTGGGAAACCACAATAACAAAATTCTATAGCTCAGGTTGTGTCCAGGGCAAAGAAATGAAAATCTCTGACAGTGGGAAGTGGGTGTCTACATTATTTTCAATCTTTCCATATGTATAACTAGTGTTGACCACCTCTAGCCTAGCATATACCCAATAAAACATAACAATGTTATCCAAAAGGGGACATATTGTCTGAATCTGGAGTCCTGACACAGTCTGGCATGCTGACACCCACAAGGGCAATGTGATATTATTTTAGTGTGAAAAGAGGGAGATCACACCATGTTATCATGTGACAATGTGATTGTACCTAGAGGTCATTGTGTTGAATGACATAACCCATACCACATGAAGATAAATACTGATTATCTCACTTACATGGAAATACCAAAGGCATCGAGCCAAAGAGTAGAGATGCCTATTCCAGGCATTTTGGAAAATGGCAAGGTGTTAATCAAAGAGTATGAACTTTCAGTTATAAAAGGAATGACATTTGGAGGTCTAAAGTACAGTGCATAGTGTATATGGTGATGAATGCATTAATTAATTTGACTGGAAAAATCATTATGCAATGTGTGTGCATAACAATTCATCACATTGTATACCTGGAAGACATACAATCTTCATTTGTCAAGAGGATTAATGAGTGCACAGGAATGAAAGTTTGTCCCTTGGATCAGCATGACTGCTTTGAGAAATTTGTTTTCAAATTTTTTCACATGTATGTGTACAGCACACACATGTGCATACACATATGTATATGTATGTATACCCAACCATATTTTAGGAAGAAGAATTATTTTTTAAAGTTACATATTGGAACTTACTCCACGGGGGACATACCGGCATGATTAAGGAGATGGCTTGCTATTCTCACTGATGTGTCAAGCCCAGCTCCATAGACCTCTTCAGATTCAGGAGCACCATATATTTGTGTTTAAACTCAGGGCCTCATACTTGCTCAAAAGCGGATCTACTACTTCATCCATGCCTCCTGTCCTTTTAGACTTAGTTACATTTCATCCCAGGTCTAATATAATTTGAGGCCAGTGCAATCCTCCAACCTGTGTCCTTTCATGAAATTAGGAACTCAAGGTCGTAATTGTTGAGATGGAGATCTCACTAACTTTTTGTCGGGGCTAGTCCACAGCTGTGATCCCTACAATACTTTCCTCACAAATAGCTAGCGTTGCAGGTCTGAGCCACTTCAACATACCTTAATTTGCCAGTTAACTTTCTTGAATGCCTATTGCATAGTGGTATCTGTTCTTCGGTCTTTAGCATTCCATATTGTAAGGAATTTAACAATCATAATCAATGTTAATAGAAGCACATGTTATGCAGAAGTCAATCTAACTTTCTTTCCATCTAGTCTTTGTAGATAAGAATATTCACCTGCCCACCACCCTTAATATCTTATTAAAAAACAGGGATATTAATTCCTATTCGTATTTTGAGAAACAAGTGTTGCATATTTCTGACTTGAATAAAGAGGCTTGAGTTTATAGGGCCTGTTAATACTTACTTTGTAATACTGTTCTCTTTCAATCAACAAACCTCTACTGACCCTTAATATAGGCTATCACCTCTTTCAAGCTTTTAAACCAGAGTAATAATACAACAAAAATGTCCCTGTTGAATTATTAAAATGAAGAATTCTGAAAAAGTACAAAAAGTTCAAATTGGGCAGTCCAGAGAGATAGAATTATGAATGGGGTTATGTGGACTTGGCCACTTAGATCTGATAAATGATGGCTACAGAAGTTTCACTAGGAATAATAAAATTGTAGTAAGCATCTGAGTGCTGGTACCTGAAAAAGGAGTATTTTTGGTAGAGGTAATCGCAGTGCAAAAGCCCCTTTGCAGTAGTATTGTGGAATTTAAAGATAAGCAAAATTACCAGTAAAGTTACAAAGATTAGTAGGGAGTTTGTGAGAGAAATAGTAATGGAAGAGAAACTCCTGGAATCTTTATAAATCTCTCTAAAGGACTGTGGTTTCTGTTACTCTGAGGAGGTTGAGAGATCTCTGAAGGTTTGAGTTTGTTTTCAGTTCTCCTTGTAGGCATAAACATTCTTCTAACTTCTATCACCATGGTTTACCTTTGCCTCTCTTTAAACAGTGCATCTGGAGTTATCTGTGATAGGTTTTTGTGTCTGGCTTCTTTTGCTCATTATTACATCTGTCAGACACACCCAAAATATTGCATGCAGCTGGAGAGCATTCATTCATGTTACTGTATAGTATTTCATTTTAATCCTTTTTACAATATATGGATATTTGAGTAGATTCCAAGGGAAATGCTACATATGTCTTTCTATGAACAGTCTTGCTCATGTCTTTAAGGAAACGTATTTCTTTGGGGGTATACTTACTAAAAGTAAGTTTCTGTTTCATAAGTTCTGTGCAAAATGCATGGAGCAGAGTGGTTTGGCAATGGCTCTGAAGCCTACAATTCCAGAGGTGCCCCTGTGCCTGCTGGCTGATCATAGAGTTAGCAAAAGTGAATCTGTATTGTTGAGGTGCCTTGTGAGCATGAATCAGAAATTAATGAATGGCCAAAGGTAGATTTTTAGCCTTGAGTAATACAATCAAAATTCTGCATAACTGTGTCACGTGGCAGTTAGGTAGGAAAGAATTGGAAGGAAAAAAAAAAACCAAGTGGGACACAATGGTGGCTGTCTGGAGAAGAAGGGATGGAAGCATCAGGCCTGGCAGGAGGCATGGAGATGGGAGGATGCTACATTTTTTGAGGAAATCTGAGGGGATGAGAGGGAGGCCATGGTGGACTGGCAGTTGGTGGACTCTGCGGAAGCTGGGACATGGTAGAATAGGCATGTGTTCCTCCCACTCCCACTTGGGCTGCTACACAGAATCAGAGGTCTACAAGAGGAGGGAGTCGGATGTCAAGGAGAATTTAGGAAGAGCAGTGTTGGACAGAGTGAGTCTGCATTGTTACATAAATTAGTTGAAGTGCATTAGGTATTTTTGACATACAAATTCAAAGGCCTAATGCCTTGATCTGGCTAGAGGCAGAGACTTGAGGATCATTTGCTTGCTTAAGAAACCATAAGGGTGCTGAGATGAACTGAGACTCAGAGCTACAACAGGCTAGGGAGAGACCTAGGGAAACACAGAGAGTATGAGGAAAGGAGGCAGCCCCAAAGACGGAATGAGGTTGGAGAAAAGAGTAAGCTGAGGGTTTTACAGAAGCAAACATCATGACTAAGTAAGTAGAGGAGAGCTGTATGTACAATAATGACTGAAAGAGAGCTATTGAACTTGAGAGTTAGGAAGTTATCACTGACTTTTCTGACAGTACTTTGCTGAACACATGATTTAGGAAATGGAATAATCTGTTAAGGAGTTTGCATAAGGGAGACAAAGCCTGATAGCACTGTAACCTGACAGAGCTGGTTTGGGAAGCTCACACCTAAAATGGGTCCTCAGGAGGCTGAGGACTGGAGGATCATGATTCAAAGGCAACCTGGGAAGAAAAGCTTATGAGATTCCCATTCCTAATACAAGCTATAAAAACGCCATGCTAGAAGCATGCTTCACATGGTAGAGCACTATCAAAGAAGAGTCGAACAAGTATAAGTCCTGCAATTCAAACTTGAGTCCGTTAAAAGAATGAAGACTTGTTTTGTTATGCCTTACCCTGTATCATTTTAAACTCAAGTAAATACAAGCTGTTGAAAAAAATGTGGGAGGGGGGATAGTTTAAACCAGAATTGTAGTGTGAGAAACTAAAAATGCAGGAAAGACAGTTGGAAGAAGAGAAAAACCAGTTACCAAAAGGAAGTTGGGCAGTGAATGTAGACCTCCATATCCAGAGACAATCATTGCTGATGGCCCCACCAATTCAAAACCAACCATGTTCATTATCTGTTCTGTTCCCTGTATTAACTAGAATAGGCTACTTTGTTCTAAACTGCATTATATAATGTAAGGATATCCACGTTAATTGAATTAAATGAATCACTTTTTGTTTGTTTTACGTAATTGGCAAACAATGCCTCAAGCTGAAAGAATTCAGTTGGCTTACACATTGGAAACTAAAGCTCCTAGCATTGTCAATTCATCATCCAGGGAAAAAGTAAATAAACAGACTTGCCAGGATTTCAACCTTTGCCTACACCTCTCAAGTCTTTACTCTTGTCCTAATCCAAGACATATCTCATGTTTTACACCAGAATTTGTGTGCCATCTTAATAAAGATCTCACAATGACCAGTAAGTCCCTTTCCAAGATGGAAGTAATATTATTTGTCTATTGTATTCATTTTATGTCCTGGAAGGACAGAGACCATGCATAATGCTAATTGTCTCTGGACACACTAAAGTCAATTTAACACCAGTAAATCAGATAGCAGTTCCTTTTCTACTCCATACCTTTCACAGGAAAACATTTGATACATCTCTTTGGAACATCACCTATTACTAGTTTTTGGAGAGAAAGACAGAAAGATTAGACATTTGGTACAGCTTACTAACAGAGGATGCTTCTTGCCTAAACATGTAATAAAGTACTATATTATTTCTATGGCCTCAAATTCATTTGATTCTGGCTTGGTTGGACTTTAGCTAATGTGCTTTGCAAACAATTTGTATTTTAAGTAAGTACTTTTTAAAAAAAATTTAATGGTTGTTGCTTTATTAAAATATTTGAAAGTGCAAAGGGAGGACTTGTTTATATATGAATCATGGCATTAAGGAGAGATTATGCTCTGATCCAGGCAAATTTTACATACTATGATGAATGGGCCCTCCTTGGAACTCTCCAAACACGTTTTTTTCAAAGATATTCTGCAGGAAATTCATGGAGCCAAATACTCTTTTATTTTCTGAAAAAAAGAGCATGCTGTTGAGGCGATAGAAGCTGAATAGAAATGTTGACTATTCTCCTTGAAGCCAGGCATAGCAACAAATATACTTCTGCTCATCCTGCTAGAAGACACCATGTGGGTTGACATGACATATGTCCTTTATGACCGGCTTGATGGCATTTAGTTCTTCCTTTCCCAGTTCTCTTTTGAAGAACATGTATTGATTTTAACTGAATGAAACCCAGTGATAAGATTTCATTCATTGATGGTTATTCAATTCCTTAATGAACAACAGGCAAAGCCCGTGTTACATTTTGGTGACTTAAGTAAAACATACACAAAAAAATATTGCTTGTCCTGATCTTTACCTGCCTTCCCTCCTTCCTTCTTTCCTTCCTTCTACCCTTCTTTCCTTCCTTCCACCCTTTATTCCTTCTTGACAAATGGTGTCTCTTATATGCTGGAGTCTTCATTTATAGTACTGAGTCAAACATGTCAAGATCTTCCTTTGGGAATATAGCATTATTGTTTGGAAAAGAGACTTTAAACAAAAAATTAATCAAATGGTAAAGCATAAGAGAATATATAATGAGGAAAAGACACCTTGAACTTTAGAAGACCTTGCAGAATTGGAAACCTAATTTGAAACCTGAAACAGCATTTAACCATACTAGTACTTAACAGTGACAATTCCCTACACTATTTGGCACAAAAATTCACAAGTACTTTATTTTTTAAAGTTTCTTTGTTACTCTTGAATATGCATGAGGGCATTTTGTTGCAAGATATAAATAAATGATCACTAAAGGTCGCTGTTACATTTTGGATATTTTCCATACATTTTCTCATTTATTTCTTGCCACAAGCCACTAATATTGGTGGTATGAACCTCCTTTTAAAAGAGGAGAATTGTATGAGACTCAACTAAAGAATATCTAAGGCAGTATTTAAATGGATTTTCTTATTGACATACATTGGGTAACTTTGATGCAAGTAATGTTAACAGTGTGTAGTATGCACAGATTTTTGTCTGTTAATCTTCAAGAAGGGTGCTGTTTGCTACCTGAACAGCTGAATTAGAAGAGATAGCTCCTTATATTTATAGTTACAGTGGTCTTGGTACTTCACCTTAGAATTAGACAGACATATCCAGCAAGTTTCTCACCTGGATGTCCAACAAGTACTCTTTGCCTCAAGAGTTATAGCAGAGAGGATTTTTTTTCTGCAAAAATAAGATACAGAAATAGGAGAAGAAAGGTGTTTAATTGGAAAGTCATCAGCTCTTTTGCTAACATTAATCAGAAAAGTAACTTCCAGGGGCAGGCAGGAGAATTGGACTGGAAATATTGTCTTAATGGAAATTACTATCTGAGGAGCCATGGAGGTGGAGAGAAAGAGCTTGCTGACTTCCAAGAAGCAGAATGTCCCTCAGAATTTTCACGATACCATCATCCACTAAAGACTACATTAAAAGTTCTTGCTAAAACCTCTTAGTAAAGACAAGAGGACTGAGCACAATGACTATTTGCCATGATAGTTCTGTCGTTCATACTGTCTATCTCCTGATATTTTTTTCAGTGTTTTTCTATCGTTCCTGTCTGATCCTTTAAAAAATTGATGATGAAGGCCTTGATTAAACTAAGAAGAAAGGATCATTGTGTAGCACAGTTTCCTAAATTATTACACATCCATTTTCTCTTAGAAATTTAATTAATTATTGAGTAAACATGACTTCCTATTGATTCTAGGTTGATTACTTTCTAATATGAAAAATGGAGCCATACTGTAATGTTATTTGAGCTGGGAAGTTCGGGGGCTCTACAGTGGAACAAATCAAATAAAGGGTATTGGCATTTCCACAGGAGAAGGATTCTGTCTCCATATGAAGCAGAATAGCTTTTTTACAATCTCAAAAATAAACAAATTGAGGTAGGAAGGGAAAGTCATATCAGCAACAAGATTGAGATTACACAGAGGAGTTCATTAGCCATCTATCTTCCCCAGGATATAAGAGTGCACTTACACATCATTAAGGCCTATTTTTCATAAGTGACTATTCTGAGCCAGCTGTAAATGTTCTGTGTAACCCTTGATTTTCAAATCAAAGGAGAGAAATGAGAGTTGCTTTTCATTATGCAGATAAAATAAGTTCCTTTAGCAAAGCATCTTTTGCAGCGTCTTTCTACCAGGAATTTGTGCTGAAGAACGGTTTACAGCAGCAGTGTGTGAATACATCAGAGTTAACATGCTGTATCAAATAGTCCAGTGGTGTAAACTCTGTATCAATAAATTTTTCTGATTCTGTGTTGATGAACTTTATGCAGAACATTGCAGTTGTGTCCTGTAGCCTTACCTACAAATAAAAGCCACAGAGTACTCCCATACCCTTGACAAAAAATACGTGTTTAGTATCCAGGTTTAAATCAAGACTAAATGCATGCATTCATTTTCCCATGATTTATTCGACTGGCAACTTCATCTTATCTTTTATTGAAATTAAAATGTCAGGAAGGTCTGAAATATTCCTACTGGAACTTCATTTCTATTAATAGCTGCTTAATAGTTTTGTTTCCCAAGCATTATTGCTGAAACTTCATGGTACCTATGAAGTAAAGAGGGGACTTGAGAAGTAAAATAACTCTAGCTAAATGTGCTTTGTGCCAAATTCCAATTATATGTAGGCTAATCCTCTAAACATTTTCCACATCCATCAGATTTTCATAACAAAAAGTTAGTGATGAGAAATTTATACATAATTTAGAGTGAATAACTAATGAATCAAATGCTAATTGGTATTAAAAAGTACTATTTATGCAGAAAAGGAAACAACATTCTTAAAGTACATTACTGTTTTAAAAGTATAACAGCTATATCATCAACATATATGTAAAGTAATTTTATCAAAGCATTACAAAAGTGCCAACGAAGTTTATATTGAGCAGAATTGTGATGTTATGTTCATTGTTAATTATGATTAATAATTTTACATATATGTATTTCTGTTGAAATGATTCTTATCATGCTCTCATTCACTCTTTCCCCAACCTTTAATCTAGAGTTAATCTGCCTATGTTTATGTAGTAAATGGGATATACAATATAGTTTTATTATTTTTAAATTTGAAATGCTGTCCTATTTATTCTTGGGGCTAGAGTTGATTAGCTTACAATAATGTCTACTTATCTAAGAACCTAAACTCTTCAGTTTAAAGAAAAATATATACCATTGAAATTCTGGCTTAACCAAATCCAGTGACTTTAGTATTAATTATGAAGGGGAGCTGGGGGGGGGGAAATGGGAAGGGATGGGAAGGGGAAACAAAGGAGGAGGTAACAATGCTTGATAAGAAATGTACTCAATACCTTGCTCATGTAATTGTAACCCTTCTGTATGGTATTTTCACAATAAAAATAAAATTAAATTAAATTAAAAAAAGAAAGTAGAAGAACAATGATAAAGAATGAGTACTGTTAACTTTTTGATTTTCTTGTTTCTAATATATATTTTTATTGTAAAGATACTCTACAGAGGGGTTACAGTTACATGAGCAAGGTAATGAGTCCATTTCCTATTAAGCATTGTTACACCCTCCTTTACATTTCCCCTACTATTATTGTTAACTTTTACACTATGCTCTTTGTACAGTATCCTGATTGTATAGAAGGCAATAGAGTTGGTTGTAGCCACAGCTCCACTCATCCAGAGAGCTCTTACTTTTTTTTTATAGCAATGGAGAACAAAGCTTGATAATAACTGAAACATTACCTAAGATTCATTTAGGCCTCTAATTCCTCATAGGTGATTTTTGAATAATGAATATTGAGTTTATCAGTTTAATAGGCTGTGTATAACATAAAATAATAGAGATGAAAATATTCTGTGAGAGTTGAAAGTGACATAAAAGATATGCTTTTCATTACTAGAGAATTATTTGCCCACATCAAATAAACTCACAAGATACTATTGATAGGTTAATGCTGGCTTTAAATTCCTAGAAGAAAGTAGAAGCAAACTTAACATAGTTAAGATACTCATTCTTTATCTTTGAATCAACATTTGCTGATTCAGTGAGACATACGAATGGAAAAAAATGCATATACTCTTATTTATGACCACATTATGCATATTCACCAACAGGCCTGTAATGCAATGGGGATTTGAACAAACAGGGGAGCACGGGAGGAATGGCATAAACAAGAAATATGTGTCTTTTCTGTTGTGGGAAGGAGGACTAACTTTCAGATTTTACCATTCAACAATTCATGATGTCCTTGAAATTGTGGGAAAGGAGAAAGAAGAAGTAGACACGAACACTCTTCCGAAGTCAGAGCTACTTAGTGAAGGTGACCATTGAAAGCTGCCACTCCTCTCCAAAGAGGCCCAACCAGGGAGGTATCTCAGCAGCAGTGCAAGTATTTCACTGTACTTACAATGAATTGCAGCCATGATTGCAATTGTTTTGTGATGCTTGTGGTGTCATTACCAAGATGCGATTACCAATTGCTGTATGAAATTAGTTATGCATGAAATGAACAGGAAGCATAAATACTTAGAGTGAGCGGCTGAACGCAGACTTCATCCTCATTGTCTTCCAGATCCACCGATGCTTATGCATAATGTGGTCATAAAACTTTAATTTATTTCAGAGTCATAGGACTAGAAGGGATCTTTAAAGGTCACCCAGGACAACTCCTTGTTTCTAGGCCCTTGAGCAAACCTAAAATGATAATGAATGAATCCTTTCTCCCAGGAGTGGATTAAAAATCTTCTCATAATTATTCATTGAAATGAATCAAGTTGTGATAGTACGAGAGATTCTACCAACTAATGTTACACTGTGCGCACTGGCCAAGCAGTATATAATATTTTGCTTACATAAGGCCTCATGTTAATAAACGTATATTCAGTTAGAGTTTAAACATTCAAGTTTGGAATATAATTTTGCAGTAAAGTTTGAACACTTTAACTCTCCTTATGTATAATGCTTTGTTGTAACAAATGCTAAGTCCAAAAACTTAGTATGAATTCAAATTTGTCACTTAAATCATGGTTGCAATGCTCTAACAAACACAATAAACACACACATATGACACTGGACCCCCATACAACTCCAATTCAATAAACAATTGTGGAAAAGTAAATTATTTCTTTGTGACTAGTTATATCCCAATAGTCAATTCCTTTTTCACCTTTCATATTTTTATTCATTTAAGATCTAGGTATTTTCAGAACAACAGAGTGACTCTGATTACCAAATTATGAGGCTAGTTTCCACCTTGAGAATTATATGTGCAACATTACATGAAGTGCACAACTCCATGCAACAGAAATTAGAAACAAAATAGCTTCACAGTTGGTAAGCAATAATTGAAATGTAGAAGAAATGCTCTGACAGAATTCTTTCAATCAAACATTGTCAGGCACGGGCTTTATTTTCTGTGCCTTCCAATGACAATGGCTAAAATAATCAGGAAGGTCTCTTTGCTGCTGCTGTTTTTTTTATTTCATAAGTTTGGGTCTTTTCCTTCTGGTTTATTAGAGTGGCTAAGGGTTATACGGTCTCATTTATCTTTTCAAAAATGAACTTGTTTGATTAATTCTATTTATAATTCTTTTAAGTCTCAATTTTTTTCAGTTTGCCCTTATTTTTACTGTTTCTGTCTTCTACTTCACCTGTTCCCACTGTTTTGTGAAATACAGACCTAAAATGTTGATGATCATATAAGTCACAGTAATGGGATATGAATGTAAGAGGAGGGGTATTCAGGATAGGATCAGTAAGAGGCTGTTATTGAGGTAAATATGTATACACATGTATATATGCACATGTGCACATACATACATATATACTCATACATATATATCATGGTTCAAAGCATACTCCACATATAGAGAAATATTACAATAAAATCATATTTAAAATGCATATCAACTAAAAACTAAAGTGTACTGAAAAAATAAACTAAAATCCTCAAAACAAGTAGTGATACCGTTATAAGCTATGAAGGAAACATGTCTCTACTAAATACATTTGGTGTGAAATTGCTTAACATAGGGATAGAAATGCTGAGATAGGCAGTAACCCTCAATCCCTAGTGAGGGTTCCAGCACCTAGATGTTTGACAAAGCCAGATAGTGGTTTTCTTCATATTTCGGTGTTTTTTTCTTTTCAGACAGTTTTCTTTCTCTTTTTTCTATCCATGTCCTAAGTATTAGTGTTTTGTTTCCATTGAATGTGAAAGCACATCCAGGTAGACATATCTTGTTCTATTATTTTCTTCACAGCCACCTTCTCTATAACCACCCTCTCCTCCTCCTCCTCCTCCTCCTCCTCCTCCTCCTCCTCCTCCTCTTCCTCCTCCTCCTCCTCCTCCTCCTCCTCCTCCTCCTCCTCCTCCTCCTCCTCCTCCTCCTCCTCCTCCTCCTCCTCCTCCTCCTCCTCCTCCTCCTCCTCCTCCTCCTCCTCCTCCTCCTCCTCCTCCTCCTCCTCTTCTTCTTCTTCTTCTTCTTCTTCTTCTTCTTCTTCTTCTTCTTCTTCTATAATTCTTATGTTGTCCTTCAGTACTCATTTTGAATATATAAGTGAACAAATACTTATTCATTTCTTATATAAAAACACACTGTACATACTAAAAGAATAGAGGTTATTCTCTATTGCACAGCAAACACACAAAAGGATCAAGGGTAGAACATGGTAGATCAATAGGAGGATATTGCAAAAGATAACATGAAAGAGGGTCACAGTTTAATTTTGATAGTAATAGAAAAGCTAAAAATTGATTTGTCACAACTTGAAATATCTTTGAAAGAAACCAGAGAAAGAAGAGTGACAATCTTGAAATTTCTGAGTATATGGAGCATTCATTTGCAGACTCCACTTAAATAAATAATTTACTGTATCGGCAAAATGTGATCCACTATACAACAAAGTTCATCAGTTGGCTCTTGAAAGAATTCAGCCATTTTATTGAAGCAGTGTCTTTAAATTACTCAGTTCATTCTATGAGACAGGTACTATATTTTCTTTAATAAGCAAGTTGGATACTTCTCATTATGTGCTGAGAGTGAGTTTAATTCAACCCTCAGATATTAGTCATATTGACATTACCATTTGAGAGAAGATATTTAGTCATAGAGAAAGCAAAGAGCTAATTTTCTATAAGTCACTTAACCCAAATCACCGTGTTTCCATGTGTACTGGCTCTTCTGTGATGGTTCAACCCAATGACCTGGGCTCTACTCATTGCTCTCTTTCCTTTGTGATCATGTGGCATTTCCAAGTCTCTCTAAGCTCCAGATTCCTTATATGTAACACCAAGATGCTAACATGAATGTGTGTCAAACTATAATATTAATTACCATGTGGTCAAGGATTTATGAAGCTGGAAAATTTTAATCCAGTTTTTGGCTCACATTGACAAAATAATAATTGACTGATGAAAAAAATTGGTTTTCCAACCTTTGATTTTGACTTCGTATAGGTACAGCCATAAAAAAAAAAAACCAAGAACTTAAAATCAGATTTATGGAGGTCTTGTCACATTTCATTAATTTTGTAAGTGCTGGACAAAGCTAACTATCATATTCAGAAGTGTCCATTTTTAGCATGATTTTTTTCTTAAGAACAGTGAAGAATCTAGACTACCGAGAGCCACCTCACTGATGATGTGGGTATATGTCCATATTTTATTACAGTTTATTTTGGGATGAATTTAGCCATTCATTCAAATTTTCTATGTGCAGAAGTTCTTTTTTTTCTCTTTGCTTTCACCTTTTTTATTGTGAAAATACTGTACAGAGGGGTTACAATTACATGGTCAAGATAATGAGTACATTTCTTATCAAGCATTGTAACCTCCTCCTTTGTTTCCCCTTCCCATCCCATCCTCCCCCCCACCAGAACTTCTTTTGATAAAGAGTCATAGATCTTAAAGAAAATAGGGCTGCTGCAGGCACATTGTAACCAAGGAACCAATTCAAAGTCTTGGTTTCATTTTTGAGTTGGGTAAAGGGAAGCTCGTAAAGATTCTGAGGGGACCTACCCGCTCTCAATTTGTACAAATGTCGGGAGAAATCCATCTCACAGAGTATCAGGCCAGAGAAGTGAGAAGAAGGTGGAGGGGGGATGAAAAGGGTTAATGTTGAACCTGAGTCAGAGAAGATGATGGTTATTGGTTGAGACTGGATTGGAGAAAGTATGTCAGATCTTCCAGGTTACATTTAGAAAGAAAAAGAAAGTCCACAAAACAAAGATGGAAATCTCAATTGTTGCTTCATTCTTAGAGCCAATGATCAAGATGGCTATTTATGTATTTCTTTTAATATGACTATTTCACCCCACATTAATCCATGTATTAGCACAAAGGTAATGCCAATGTACCTACAGTGATTTATTAACTCCTCCAAACAAAATAGTAAATCCAAAAGGTTAGAGAGGTAAGTAATTACAGAAGTCCAGATTGTTATTAGTGCTCTTTTTTTTTTGAGTTGGACATAGTGATATCTAGGGCAAACAATAATTTTAAGATAAAGTGAATTTACCTCTTTTCACACAGAGTGGACAAATTTGATTTCATGACATTTTCTAACATTTAATTTAACAAATACATATTAAACATAAGAAGATACAATTCTGTAAAATACCCTTATAGTCATAAGATGGTTTAAGTTAAAAAGAGAAGAAAAGAAAAGAAAATCTCAGGGTGTTTGAGATAGTGAGGTAAGAGATAGGAGGATATCTATTAAATGAAATACAAACATGACATTAAAATAACTATTGGATTCCTAAGGATTTCTGAATTTGGGAATGGTATGTGAACATGTAAGTGATTTCTACGAGAAAAAAAAGATAAGAAATTTCAGCTTAATGGGTGCTGCTTCTCTGTTTGGGACAGAACTGGGTTTTGTTTAACATGGAAGTTCCTTCTAGAATTAACAGGTCTCTATGGATCTGGACCATGGATTCTAAGGACAAGAACGGATCCTTAACTCAGTTTCTGTGCCAGCTACTGGAGCCCTCCATCCTCCATGAAGAAGGCACAGGGCCCTCCCTTGCTTTGATTTTATCTATGTAGGCAGTGAATGTTTCAGACTCCTTATACAATCTGAGTCATTTTCTTTTCCTCTGCACCTGGAACATCTCTCTCAGACTCTCCGTGGCCTCCCACACTTCCCTGAACATACATACATATGTTAGGTATAACTCGGATTTATGGCTTAACCAGAATGACAGATTGGACGTGGCTTCAAATTAGTCAAAGCTCATAACCGATTTCTATTTATCCTGAGGTATAATGACACAAAAATC